>NC_044983.1:25704159-25706159 GCF_008728515.1 Papio anubis
CCCTGGTTGCTCCTTGCCCTTCTCCTCCTCCCTCTTTTCACCACAAAATCCTCAAAAAATCACCAGGCAGAAGGGGAGCATCTGAGGGGATGGGGCTGGGGAAGGGGAAGGACTAAGGCCATTTGCATCCATCATTCTGGCGCCCTTCCAGGTAAGAGGCTCTGCAGCAAAGCACAGAGGGATGCGTAGGTCCTGATTCGCCAGAGTTCAGCATGGACATTCTCATTTCCTCCTCAAAGCTGGGTTCACTGCCCAAGCGAGCCCAGTGGTAGCTGAGGGTGAAGGATGACATTAGAGCCACCCCCTTCCTCAAGATTTGGCCCCAGTCCTAGTCCACTATCCAGGGCTTATGTCAAACCGGTTGACTCAGTTTCTGCAAAATGATCAGCAAAGTATGAACGTCACTGAGGCCGGGCGCAGTGGCTCACCTGTAATCTCAGCACTTTGGGAGGCCGAGGCGGGCGATCACCTGCGGTCAGAAGTTCGAAGCCAGTCTGGCCAACATGGTGAAACCCAGACTCTACTAAAAATACAAAAAATCAGCCGGCTGTGGTGGCAGGCACCTGTAATCCTAGCTACTTGGGAGCCTGAGGCAGGAGACTCGCTTGAACCCGGGAGATGGTGGTTGCAGTGAGCCAAGATCTCACCACTGCACCCTAGCCTGGGCAACAAGAGCAAAACTCCGTCTCAAAAAATAAAATAAAAATAAAAAAAGAAAAGAAAAAGAAAGACATAGTAGCCACAGATCAAAATGCACACAAGAGTTACTGGTTTTAGGTGCCCAGCTGAGCAGGCCTGGAAGCCAGTGGAAGGGGGCGCTCTTTTCTTTCACACTTTATCCTGATATTCCCTCATTTTATCCTTACCTCAATAGTTATAACTATTATCTCCATTTTACAAACAAGGAAACAGAGGGGCTGAGTAACACACCCAAGGTCATACAGCTAGCAAAGACAGTCCCTGCTGTGGATTGGTTCCTGGATCCTATGGAAGTGTTTTGCAGGCCAGCTCTCATTCGCTTCTCTGGATCTTAGACAAAAGCTAGCTTTTGTAAAACTCATTCTGATGCCCTCACCCCGCTCCCCAGGTGGCCACCATGCCCCATTTCTGCCAATTTCCCATCTTTGGTCTTTGCTCACTGTTAATGAGAATTAGTTCAGCTTTATCTGTTCTCTCACCCCAAGCTCCTGGCCACCAACTGCACATGTCAAAAGCAATTTCCATCCAAATTAGCAGGTAGCGGACTGTGAAGTGTTTAAACAGCATCAAGAGAGGTTTTCTCTGGAGATGCCAGGGGAAGGTGTGGAAGTCAGTCATTAGATTTCTACTGGGCAACCTGGTCTTTGCAGAAACCAAAAGGCATCTGGCTGGGTGTGGCTGAGTGGGAGGATCTAGTTCCCAAGGTGGATGGGTCCGTGGATGAGGGGAGGGACAGCTTGGCCAACACGTTGCCCAGGAAGAGCAATAGGCAGAGAAGTGCCTGGGACCCTGGCTCCTGGGCTGACCTGACGCCAGATGCACACACATTCCACTTTGTCTTCCCAAGGCCCTTCCCCCAGGAACCCATGGCTCCTTGAAGCCTAGTCTCCTCTTAGAGCTGCCCTGGGCAGAGGAGGCCTCGCTGCATCCTGACTGTGAGGCCCACAGGATGCGTGGGCAGCAGTTCTGGAAGGACAACCCAGGTCCCCTCATGCAGTGTTGGGCCCACCCCCTGTGGGGGACTGATGCCCACTTAAACATAGCCTCCCTTTCCCCATCTCCACTCCTCTTTCCCATGACAATAAGACCCCTCGGGATGTGACAGTAGACCCTGGCTCTTCAGGTCCCCTGAATTGGGGCAAAGGAGATGACCTCACCACCCCTTCTTTGGCCCTAGGGACACTGTGGCCAGGACTCTTCTGAGCAACTCAGTGAACCTGGAGGAACTGCAGGAGGTGGCAGAGGTATGGGCAAGAAAAGGGGTTGAGTAGAGACTTGCCACAGGAGACATGGGGCTGGTG
>NC_044983.1:25707742-25784749 GCF_008728515.1 Papio anubis
GAGTCACGGAGCCCTGTGAGGAAAGGGGCAGGGAGGAGGACACTGGAATGAGGAAGGGAGGCTGGATGTTCACTGGCCCACACGGCTCTACCTGGAGCCATCCCAGACTCTGAGCATCAGTCAATGCTGCAGGGAATCAGGGACCTGCACCCGGAGCTGATTATTCGCAGCCATTGCTGACCTTTCTCTGCGAGAACAGCTGGAGTGGGGCACTGGGCAGGGTGAGGGGTGAATGACCATCACAAGCCAGGAAAAGATGGGTGGCAGAACCTCTTTCAACCAGAAAGGTGCCAAAACCCTGCCTAGTTATAGAATCAATTTTCCTACCTCACACTCAGATCAGAATGTATTAATCTTTAAGCTGAATGTTTTGACCCAGAAATAAAGGGATGTTTCTTTTTGCCAGAGGATTGGCTTTGGCCCCCACTCTCCCGCTAGGATATTAGAAGTGGGTGGAAGATGGACAGTCTCCTGGTACCTGCCCACCCTCTCTCCACCCTCTCTTTGACCTGGCTGAGATGGGCTGACTGATTACAGCCAAATCCTGTATCTATCAGAGCCTAAGCTTCGGCTACCATGCATACCCACACACACACGTGCGTGTGCACACACACACCTGCACACCTGCACGCACACATGCACATACACCACACACGCGCACACACACCACACATGCACACACACACGCACACACACCACACAGCACACGTGCACACGCACACACAGGCACTCACACATGCACGCACACACACGCACACACCACACACGCACACTCTGCACACACACACCACACAGGCACACATGCACACAAGCATACACGCACACACTACCCACACGCACACACACACGTGCACATGCATGCACACACCACACACGTGCACACACACACATGCACGCACACATGCGTGCACACACGCTCACATGCACTCACACACCACATCACACACACACCACACACGCAGGCACGCACATACACGCACACACGCACATGCGCATGCGCACACATGCACACACACCACGCACACACGCACACACGCATGCACACGCACATGCACACGCACACACACCACACGTCTGCACACGTGCACACACACACGCACACACACACGTGTGCGCGCACACACACACGCACACACACAACTGACCTTTCTGTCTGTTCAGAGCTCAAGATTGTGCCCTCCAGGTCACCTCGACATGGAGGCTTCTCAAACATGACATCCTTGAAAACTCAAAGTGACTCTTAGGCAATAGATTGCCTTTTCAAAATTACCAATTTCTTTAACTTTAGAAGGCTGTGATGCATGAGAAATAGCAATTATAATCTCCTCCCCTAGAAGACAAAATACACACTTGCATGCATGTGTGCACCCACACACAATTGCACAAGCAAAAACTCTCAGCAAGGTGCAACAGCAGGGACTCTGGGAAGGGAGGCAGGTCCCCAAGCCCTGCTGTGCCGCTGACTCTGTGTGACCTTGATCAAGTTCCTGCAATTTTGGGGCACTCGGTTTCTGTGTCTTTTAACAGTGAGGTTGGATTGGATAATCCCTAAGGTCACTTTCAGCTCTGACATTCTGTAAACCAGCACAGCGCTAGGATGCAAAACTATCCCCCCAACCTTATTGCTCCACCCTGGAGACGAGGCCATCTCTTGCATTACTGTTTCTCTTCCTTAGAAGATCTGGTGAAAGTTCTTGGGCTATCCTTGAAGAGGACGTGAACCCTGTTGGGAATGTCCCTGCAGTCCCCACTGCTGACCTCAGCTCATCCCAAAGGGCTTATGGAGCAGGACATTGCTCTCCTGCTCACTCATCTGTGCTCACTCATCCATCCACTCTGGATGGATTCTCTTCCCTGCACCTGAAGTGGCAGCTGCTGCTGTACCCTGCTTTGCAGACCCAGCACTAGTCTTAGAAGCCATCCTTAGTTTCTGTCACTCCCCCCCACCCTCCCCACCTCCACTGGCAGGCCATAAACAAGGACTGCCACAGAGGGTGGGTGGCAATTTCAGCCCTGTGATTCACTGCAAGGGGTGTGTGCAATAAATAGCTCTGTAGTTAATTGCCTTTTGCTTGCCACTCAGAGCAGCCTGTAAAGGGCATCTGCGAGGAGCTAAGAGTGCTTGGGATGCACCAGGGAGGGGGCGGGGTGGGAGGGGGGAGAGCTAAGCTGAAGATGGGCAAACACAGCACAGGCCTTGCTCCTACAAAGGAAACAACCCCACAGAGGAGAGGGAAGGATAGATTTCTAAGTCAGGAATGAGAAAATTCCCATGTGGGCTCTATCTAGGTAGCTGTATGCTACCACGGGATGCATACAGCTCCCCAGCCCCAGGTCCTCTCTTTAGCGTAGAGCTGCTGTCTTGACAGCCAAGCTCTCCGGGCAGGCGGGTTCTGAGTCACGGGAGGAAGTTGTGAGGAGCACAGACGCCTGGACAGGGAGGCATGACGATTGCTTCCTGCTCATGTAGTTAGGGTTGAAGATTCAGCTCTTCAGCCATTTCTTCTTCCCTTATATTCCCTTCCTTTCCTTTCCCATTTCCTTCCTTCCATCTAACACATGTCTATGGAATCACTACAGTGGATCTTCTGCCCCAAGTTCTGGAAGAGCCCCAGGAGACCCATCAGAAGGGGTCTCTCCTTCAGTGTAGCAGTCGAGGCAGGGGGAGGATCGCATCTCCAGAGTCAGACCATCTGGTCCCCACCAACCTGCTGTCACTCTGCACAAGTCCACCAGCCTCTCTGGGGCCTGGATTCCTCACCCACGTGGTGAATGACAGCTCCGCTGTCCTCCTGGGACTCTGGTCAGGCTGAGAGGGAAGACTGCACAGGGATCCTCTGTCTCGCTGCCCTTTACAGACAGCCTCAGAGAGAGAAACCCGCAATTCTACCTCTGACTTTTTCGGGAGATAATGACAGACACCTGGCCCAGGCTCTGTGGGGTTGTGTGGATTCTAGGATCAGAGTCAATGCTGGACTTTCCTGGCTGGATGTGCTGGTCGTGTCCATTTTGCTCAAGAACGTTGTCACCTCCTCCTGGCATTTGTTCCTCCGTCTTCCTGCTGGATGGTCAGTTTCTGGGGGACGGAAGTCTTCTCTGAGGCAGTTTTAACTCCTCAGGATCCACTAAGTACTCTCAATCTAAGAAGACTCAATGGTCAGTTGATCAAGAATTGAGTAAAAATCCATGGTTTTCTGGGACAGTCCCCATGCACTCCCACCCATGCTGTCTGTGGTCCACGTTCCCCTGTACTGAGTCTATTAAACGCATCTCAGTATGACTGTGAGCGCTGCTCAAAGCCCTGTTAAGGAAAAGGATCATTCTCAGACCCCAGAGAGAGCTGGGATTCGTGCTTCAAGATGTAGGGCAGTGGGGTGAAGACAGACGTCTAGTTCAGTTTTGTGAAGGTGGTGCTGAGATCGAGGCTGCCTTGTGGCTTTTTGTGACAGATTCTCAGCATTACCAATTCTTGGTGGTCTGGTCAGTATGGAATCACAGCTGGAAGATGGGGATTTTAGAAATCGTTGTCAACCTTTATGCCACCCAAACCATGACATGATGCAGCGAGTGTAGCTGGCTGCCTGCATCACCCCGGCCCCCCACCCCAGAAGTAGGATTGGAGCTGGGGACACGCCAGCTTTGTTGGTTCATTCCTCTAGGAATCTCCCTTGATTGTGTCCCCAGGAGATACAAGTCAGATCCAGGGACTCCATGAGCCCAGGGAATGCCCTTCCCCAGACAAGACAGTTTGCGAACCCCGATAAGAGGGGGTTAAATTCACAATGGGATGGGCCTTAGCAACCACTCGGTGCTAAGTCAGGAGCCGTGGAGGGCACTGTACCTAATCTAGCTCTAAGTGCTTATCACATAGTAGAACTACCCAAGTACGAAGCTCAACTGCAGCTGAGAAGGGGGCGCCCCTACGGTTACTGCTGGGATCCTAGACTTGATTCTAGGAGTTATTCCAAGAACAGTGCTCTTCTCCAACCCCACAGCTGCCTGACAAACCCTAAATCTATACTTGGGCTCCACACTCATCCTGTAACAGATTGCTGGGCTTCAGGGAGGCATGATTTGCTTTGTGATATTACGTGGATGTGTGCAGTGATTAGCTCTAACACAGCAAGACTCTCCTGTTCATTTTATTAAGGACTCACTATCGGTCAGGGGATACGAGATGATGATGACAACAATGTAAGAGGGATAGGACTAGAGAACTGGGTACGGTGGCTCACACCAGCAATCCCAGCATTTGGGGTGGCAGAGGTGGGAGGCTCACTTGATCCCCGGAGTTTGAGACCAACCTGGGAAGCATAGCGAGACCCCATCTCTACAAAATAAAAATAAGAATAGTTGAGCATGGTACTGTGCACCTATAGTTCCAGCTACTCAGGAGGCTGGGGCAGGAGGATTGCTTGAGCCCTGAAGGAGCCCAGGAGTTTGAAGCTGCAGTGAGCTATGATCGCGCCACTGCACTCCAGCCTGGGTGACAGAGCAAGACAGCCCTTTCAAAGAAAAAGAATAATAGCACTAGAAGCAGTAGCTGATGCCTATATATTGCTTACCATGTGCCTGACCATTTTAAACACCTTCTAGGCATTAGCTCATTTACTCTCCATAACAATCCTGACATGGGTACTGTTATTAACCCCATTTTACAGATGAGGCACTTGAGGCCCAGAGACATTAGATAACTTGCCCAGACTCATACAGCTAGTACTTGCTCAAGCCAGGACAAAGAAGAAATCACTTCTGTCCTCTAAGCTACTCGTGGAAGTCCTCATGTAAGTGGACCATTTGAATGCCCAGCATCTTATAAGACTCATTCCATGCTATTTGCAATGTTATGACATCTTTAAGTATTTCCTTTTGATGAAGAGAAACTGAGGCACACCCAGGCTCTGGCTGCCATTACTCCCACCACTTTCCTATGGCCAATGCAGGCTCTCCCTTTTCCTCCTGCTGAGGTCAGGTCCTCCATAGCCTGGACAGCATTGGAAGAAATCTGAGGACTCCCACACAGCGAGAACGTCAGTGCCATCCACCAGGACCACACCAGCAAGGTAGCTGCAGAGCCTGCCTGCACCTGTTTGTATTCTAGTATTATGAATCCCCAAATAACAAATGTGTTAGCTTGGCTTTGTGAGTGAGTTTTATCCATGTTGCTGAGAGGGAAGACTGCACGGTTCTAATTATTTATTTTTCACTGTATATATTTACCATGGCGTATTTGTGATGGACAGTGGGGATGCTTCAGGATTTTTTTTCTTTTTGACATTGTATATAATGTCACTGTGAGCATTCTTGGGAACTGTATGGCACGTTCTCTGTCTCAAGGACATATTCAGAGGGTATTCCTGGGCCCTCTGAATATGAATCAGGAGGATCTTCAGTTTTATCAGAAACCAAATTGTTTTCCAAAGTGTTTACAACAAATTGACCCCCAACACTACAAGCTTCCCACACTTGTCAAAATTGGAGTTGTCAGACTTTCAGATTTTCATCTGATGAATTTTAAACAATATCTCATTCTGGTTTTTCACTCTTATCTCCCTGGTGATGAACAAGGTATCATATCTTTTCAGTTTATTGATCATTCAAGTTTCCTCTCCCGTGCAGTGTCTATTTATGTATTTTGCCCTGTTAAAATTTGGATTGTTTTTCTCATTCTTACTGTTTTACAGGGTTTTATTTACATATATTTTGAACACTAGTTGTTTGTTGGTTGTAGATATTACAGCATCTTCTTTCTGTTTGTGTTTCGCCTTTCATCTTTATGGTGTCTTTTGGTGTGCAGATGTATTTTATTTTAATACAGTTCAAATCTACCCATCTAATATGTTATCTTTGGAAATTTGGGGTCTTATTGAGAAATTCTTCTCTAACCTAAGGTCATAAAATATTGTATTTCTCCCTAAAGTTTTAATTGTGCCTTTTCATGTAAGTCTCCTGGAGTTGGTGTATGCCTATAGTTTAAAGTAGCAAAGCAATTTCAATTTTTCCAAGTGGCTAACCTTTTGTCCTGCCCTTTTTTTTTTACCAGTTAATTTTAATTTTTTTTTTTTTTTGAGACGGAGTCTTTCTCTGTCACCCAGGCTGCAGTGCTGTGGCATGGTCTCAGCTCACTGCCAGCCCCGCCTCCTGGGTTCACACCATTCTCCTGCCTCAGCCTCCCGAGTAGCTGGGACTACAGGCGCCCGCCACCACGCCCAGCGATTTTTTTGTATTTTTAGTAGAGGCAGGGTTTCACTGTGTTTGCCAGGATGGTCTCAATCTCCTGACCTCGTGATCTGCCCGCCTCGGCCTCCTAAAGTGCTGGAACTACAGGCGTGAGTCACTGCACCTGGCCAACAGTTAATTTTTACATGAGTGAACTGCCATCCCTCCTGTCACATACAACATGTCTTTGTATATGTCAGATGGTTACTGGGCTCTCTATCTCTGTCTTTAGTTTGTTCTCTCCTTCTCTCTCTCTCCCAACACCACACTGTCATCATCACTACAGTAATCCCTCAATATCCATGTAGATTGGTTCTAGGATCAATACCCATAAATACCAAAATCTATGGATGCTCAAGTCCCTGATATAGAATAAGTAGTATTTGCATATAAGTTACACATATCCTCCCATATACTTTTTTTTTTTTTTTTTTGAGATGGAGTCTCACTCTTATTGTTGCCCAGGCTGGAGTGCAATGGTGCAATCTTGGCTCACTGCAACCTCCGCCTCCCGGGTTCAAGCGATCCTCCTGCCTCAGCCTCCTGAGTAGCTGGGATTACAGGTGTGTGCCATCACGCTTGGCTATTTTATGTATTTTTAGTAGAGACAGGGTTTTACCATGTTGGTCAGACTAGTCTCAAATTCCTGACCTCATGATCCACCCCTCTTGGCCTTCCAAAGTGCTGGGATTACAGGTGTGAGCCACTGTGCCTGGCCCTCCCATATACTTTAAATCATCTCTAGATGACTCAGGGTGCCTAACACAATACTTACACATCACTTCATGTGCGTGGCTTCAATGTAGGAGTTGGTGCATGGTGAATTCAAGCTTTGCTTTTTGGACATTTGTGGAATTTTTTTCTGAATATTTTCTATCTGTGGTTGGTTGAACCCGTGGATTCAGAACCCGCAGATACAGAAGGCAGACTAAATGTATAAGAAGGCTTAAAATCTGCTAGAACAAGTCCCCCACCTTGTTGACTTTCAGAAGCATCTTGGTTGCTCTTAACCCATTGCTGGAACTTTACCTTGAGTTTACATCCCTGCCTGGCCCTCACCTCTCAGTTTCCATCAAGTTCTCCAACCACCACAGTTAAGTCCTTTCTGGTAGGTGTTTGCTGCAGCTCTGGGAACTACTGTGTGGGTCCTTGTGTTGTAAGAGAAGATCCACCTCTGAGGGCTGAGCCTACATTCTCCCACCGTGGGCATCTCAGAACCTTCCGCCATGGAGAGCCAAGTCCTAACCCCACTCTGACCTCTCTCATTCCCAGCACCTTTCCAGCCAGTCCAACTCACTGGCTTCAGGTTCCTGCTCTACCACCTGGGAGGACTGGGGCAAGCTGTATAATCTCTCCATGCCTAAGTTTCCTCCTCTGTGAAACAAATCGTAAGATTATCAACCTGATAGGGTTGCAAGGACTCAGTGACATCAGATGGAACTCTTAGCACAGCACCTGGTGCATGGAGGGTATCATCTATGCTTTGCCACAAGTGTAGCCATTTGCATTTCTTCCATTTCTCTCAGCTCTTGCCTCCCCTGTGTCTCCTCTGCTAGAGGAAAGCTCTCGTAGGACCCTGCAGAGCCAGGTCAGCTGTGCAGGAGAACACCTGCAATTGAATGGTTCTCAAATCGGATCCAGCCCATCTGCCACGTGGATCTGAAATGCATGCATTTCTCATCTCTGCTGCACACTGGCTCTGTTCTCTTTTGGCTCCCTGTGGCCTCCCACAGGGAGGCTCCTTCCCCGCCTCCCCCCTCCACTCCTGCACTCTCCACGGAGCAGCCAAGGTAATCATTCGGAAAGACAGATCAGATCATGTCATCTCCTGACTAAAGACAAACAGATGCTTTATTAAGGTATAATTTACATACCTTATGTTCACCCTTGTAAATATACAATTCAGTGGTTCTTCTTATATTCACAGTGTTGTACAACCATTTCTGCAATCTAATTTTAGAGCGTTTACATCACTCCAAAAAGAAAGCCCTAGCCCATTAGCAATCATTCCCCATCCTCCTACCCTAGCCCCTGGCAACTGCTAATCTGGTTTCTGTCTCTATGGATTTGTCTGTTCTGTACATTTCATAAAAATAGAATTAGGCAATATGTTGTCTTTTGTGACTGGTTTCTTTTGCTTTGCATAACGTCTTCAAGATTCATCATGTTGTAGCTTGCGTGAGTATTTCATGCCTTTTAATGGCTGAATAGTATTCCATTATATGGATAGATCACATTTTGTTTATTCATTCAGCAATTGATGGGCATTTGGGTTGCTTCTACTTTTTGGCAATACTGAATAATGCTGCTGTGAACATTCACAAATAAGTTTGTATATGGGCATGTTTTCAATTCTTTGGGTATATACCTAGAAGTGGAATTGCTAGGTCACATAGTAACTATGCTTAACATTTTGAGAAACTGCCAGACAGTTTTCTAAAGGGGCTATACCACTTTACAACCCCACTAGCAATGTATGAGGGTTCCAATTTCTCCACAACTTCACAACACTTATTGCTGTCTTTTTGTTTGTTTGTTTTGAAGCCATCCTAATGAGTGTGAATTGTGATTTTGATTAGAATTCTGCTAATGACTAATGATGTTGAGCACTTCTTCATGAGCTTATTGGCCATTTGTCAGTCTCTTTGGGGGAAAAAATGTCCATTCAGTTTTTTTGCCATTTAAAATATTGGGTTGTCTTTTTATTACTGAGTTGTAAGAGTTATTTATACATTCTGGATACCAATTTCTTATCAGAGATAGGAGTTGCAAATATTTTCTCCCATTCTGTGAGCTGGCTTTTCACTTTCTTGATGGTGTCCTTTGAAGCACAATGAAATTTAATTTTGATAAAGTCTTATTCTCTTTTTCTTTTGTCTCTCGTGCTTTGGGTATCAGTTCTCAGAAACCATTGCCCATCCTGAGATCATGAAGATTTGCACTTGTGTTTTCTTCTAAGAGATTAATAGTTTTAGCTCTTACATTGCTTTTATTGTACATGGTGTGAGGTAGGGGTCGAACTTCATTCTTTTGCATGTGAATATCCAGTTGTCCCAGCACCTTTGTTGAAAAGACTTCTTTCCTCATTTATTTGTCTTGCTACCCTTGTCAAAAATCAACTGCCACAAATGTAAGGGTGTATTTCTGGGCTCCTAATTTCATTCCATTGACCTATATGTCAGTATTTAGCACACTACCCCACCATCTTGATTCCTGTAGCTTTGCAGTAAGCTTTTACATCAAGGAGTGAGTCAATCTGAGCCCACACCCTATCCATCCATTTCCCCTCTTGCTCTGCGAGCCTTGGGACAAAATCAACATTTGCTGCTGTGTTTCCTTCTGCTTGGAAGGCCTTCCATTCTTGACCTGGTGAATTCTCAGTTATCCCAAAATGCCCAGCTCAAACTTCCCAACTTCTTGGAGCCTTTCAAGTCATATGGTTATCCCTCTTCTGTGTTTCCCACCTTTGTAGTAAACCACAAAGCCACACACTGCACCAAAATTCTAGGCCTTTCCTTCCTGCTCCTTAAGGTCAGTGAGGTAGCCTACTTCATCTTGGTATTGCCAGCACGCAGCACAAGGCCTGGCACCAAAGGACCACTCAGAGAAATGGAAGCATAAACAGGTGAAATACCTGGGACCCATGGAAGAAATGGACGTGCAATGGGGAAGACTCCAGGGGGACTCAACTTAGGAGGAACTTCCAGATTTCACCGAATAGTCAGTGTCAGCTCAACAGGTTGAATCTTAGCTCTGGAATTTAGAATGATGATTAGAAAAATATACAGACAACCACTTCTTTGTAGCATTGTCACAAGTGCCACCCTGTGAATTTAGAAAGCCAGGGTGTGACAAAACAAGAGAAGGCTCTGTTGGGGGTGGCAGGCAACGGTATGTAGTTGTATCATCTTCAGAGACACCACAGCCCTGCTTTGAGAGGCCTCTGTCTTCAGGTTCAGTCCCAGATGCTACTTGGCCAACATGAATTTAACCTGAAGGTCCTCCCAATGTTTTTTTGCATAAATCCAACTAAGAAGCTCCTATAGATGACAACGGACCTGCACCCTTGTGATGAAACAGAGCTAGCACACCCTCCCCTAGGGGCCTAGTCTACTCCGTGATACTGTGCTTCTTCATGTTGCTACAGCCTCAAAGAAATGTGGAATCGAAGGGGATAGGCCAAAGGCCAAGGTCTGGGCTCTGATCTAGGGGAATTCTCCAGCCAGGGTAGAGCCAGAGTAGAGCCCCTTTTCCTTTCTTCTTTACTGAGACCCAGACACTGCCAACCATTGTTTCCCTGAAGCAGAAGCCCAGTCCAGCCCTGAGGCACTGAGCCTGGTGGAGAAGAACGCACATAGTAGTTTCCTTTTCACAAGATCAACTCAGGCTGCAAACATCCATTAACGCCTGTTCTTGTCCCCGCCCCTGTCCCCCACACTCTACCAGTGGGCAGCAGCCATCAGCAGCAGTAAAGAGTTTCTTGTTTTCTTTTTATGTTGTTATTTTTAAAGACAGGGTCTCACTCTGTTACCCAGGCTGCAGTGTAGCGGTGCAATCACAGCTCACTGCAGCCTTGAACACCTGGGCTCAAGCGATCCTTCCACCTTGGCCTCCCCTGGGTATCTGGGACCACAGGCACATGCCACCATGCCCGGCTAATTTTTTTTTATTATTTATTTATTTATGTATTTATTTTCTTAGTAGAGACAAGGTCTATGTTGCCCAGGCTGATCTTGAACTCCTGGCTTCAAGCAATCCTCCCGCCTCGGCCTCCCAGAGTGCTGGGATTCCAGGTGTGAGTTACTGCACCCAGCCAGCAGCTAAGGGTTTAAATGTACCAAGCGTTCTTTGTATGCCAGGCCTGTACTGGGTGTTTCACTCCTTTTAATTTTTGCAGCATCCCTAGAAAGTGGCACATTGCCCTTGCTTTACAGATGAGGAAACTGAGGCTCACAGAGGTATCACCAGAGGGTCCTTGATGAGCAGCCAGGATGGGACCACAGGCCTCGCTGAATCCAGCTGAGCCCTGGGCTGGGCTGTAGTGTTTTCTCCCAAGCCAGGCAGCCTGACAGAGTTTGCACCAACAGCAGAACCTCGGGGACCTGCTGGAAGTTCATGGCATTTCTGGGTGTGGCTGAGATTGTTTCGCTTTAGGTCTGAACCAGGAATCAAGGGACAAGTCAGCCTCTTTCCTTCAGAGGATCGGCCTCTCCCCAAGGGAGGGGGACAACAGGTGGCACCAGAGGGACCCCCCACTAAACAAACCACGAGAAAGACTAACTGCCTGAAAGGTGTTGGGAAGTGAAACAGAAGAAGCCACGTAACGGATCTGGGCAGGGAAGGGCCAAAGAGCAGCGAGGGAGACCAGCCCAAAGGCCCTTGCTCTGTCTGGGTTACAGATTTGGGGTGAGAATGGAAAGTGCCCCGCAGGCTTTCTCTCTGCAGCCTCAGCTCCATCACAGCAGCTGACAGCTTTATGTGCCTGTGTCTGTGGAGCCGGAGCTGAGCCAGGGAGCGTCCCAATAAATTAAACTCTAAATCACAGCTGCCACCTTCAGG
The DNA here is from genome assembly GCF_008728515.1 of Papio anubis. Classification (NCBI taxonomy): domain Eukaryota; kingdom Metazoa; phylum Chordata; class Mammalia; order Primates; family Cercopithecidae; genus Papio; species Papio anubis. The sequence goes on from NC_044983.1 coordinate 25,719,521, forward strand.
CGAACAGCCAGAAGCTCCCAGAGAGCTCCAGGGCATCTGAGCTCAGCCCACATGGCTCCGGCCTAGCAGCTTCAGGGAATTGTCTCTGGGAAGTGAGCCAAGGCCACAGACACACTCAGCGCCTGTGGTTAGAATAACCGTGTGCTGTGGGGCCTGTGGAAGCTCTGCCATGGCCAAGCTGGTCCCCAAGACACCAGAGAGCGTCTGCCTAGAGAGAGACAAGTGCCCTTCCCCAGCGTGTACTCTGCATCTACCCAGACCTGATGCCCGGAAACTCCGGCCCCTTGGGACAGTGGAAGATGCCCAAGCTGTGGATTCAAGTGGACCTAACCTATGATCCTCACCCCTCACTTACCTGCTGTGTGACTCTGGGTAAATCACTCTGCCTCTCTGAGCTGTGGTTTGCCCATATGTAAAGTAGAGCTGGTAGCAACAATTGAGGTTGGGAGGATTCAGTGTCCAGTTCTCATGAAGGGTGCTCACCAGATGTGCCCTCCCTTCTCACGATGGCAAACAAAGATTCCTCATTCCCCACACAAGACCCCCACCTCTGGTGTCATCCGAAACCCCAGAGGAGGTGCCCTGGGCATCTGGTTTATGGCACACAGTGAGATGGCAGGGATGAGACAGCGGGACAGGCCTGTGGGGTGGGAGGGGATGAACGACCTCGCCAGTGAATCCAGAGGAGGGGTTGGGCACTGGCAATGCAGGCCCAGATGAGGCAGCAACGCATTCATATATTAACCAAGCCACGGAGGCCACCAGCTCCAGTCCCAGTCCTATTGCACAAGGTCGTCAGTGGCTCCAGGAGAGGCAGGAGCCGCGATGGGAGGGGATTAGCCCCAGCTCCACTCAGCAGGCCTGAGCTGGCCTTTGTCCCTCTGGACTTCCCCAGGGCCGAGTGGACAGGAGCTGAGTTCATGAATGGGATGGCTGGATGGGCCTCCTATCAGTTGTCCCTTCACCCAAACATCCCCACAACAAGCCACTGGACTTTGTCCCCTCTGTCCCCTGACCCTAGAGTTCCTGGCTGCAAATCTGAGGCTGACCTTCTCTGAGGCTGCCTTTTAGCCTCTCTGTTCACAGCCTCAGCTCTCTGCCCTTAATATGCAGAAGACGTCACATTTTCAAGGACACAGCTGTGAATTGCTCACTTCCCTGGATGATCCTCGCCATGTTTCCCATGTCGCTGTTCCCCGAGTGCATGTACAATAGTGTGAGAGCCTGGACTTCTGGGTGTCAGGCAGACCTGGCTGGGATCGATGCCCTAGTTACTCCATCCATCAAAAATGCAGATACAAATGCCAGGTCTGACATTGCACTGGCATTGACAATGTTGACTTTGTGGTCTTGGCTTTTCAAAATATCTATAATGAACATTTAGTTCTTTTATTAAGGGGGTAGTGGGAGGAGAGCTTCAGTGTGTGTGTGTAGGTGTAGATTTGGATGGTCGTGCCTTGGTAGGCGAGTTCCTTCCTGGTCCAAGAAGCATGGAGCCCTCCCTTTGCAATTACTGGGGCAGTTCTGCCATCATTTCTAAGGGTAAGAATCTGTGACCAGAGACCCCAACCCAGAACTCTGGTCCCCATTGGCCGCTCAACCCTTAAAACAATCAAGGCTTCCCAAGGTGTAGAAGGAGATGCATTAGCACTGTCTGTAAGGAAATTAATCTGGCAAGAACCTGCTGAAGTTAAAACTCCACTTTCCCTTTGCCCCAACAATCTGGAGAGGCTTTGGGATTAAGACATTTGCTATAGTGTGGCGTGTGGTGGCGCGACACTGAAAACATCCCGCATAAACACCGAGAGGAAAATGGTGGAATAGCCTGTGGGCCTTCCCCAGCCTGGACTTCCACGCAGCCACTGAAAGAATGACCTCCAGCAACGTCTGCATGGCCCGGAGGGACTCCCAAGCTACCGGGAAGCCGCAAAGGCGAGCTAAGGGGCACAGTCTGCTGAGAATGAGGCCCTGGTTTGTAAAGAACTCTGCTCAGAGCCTGCACTCCATCAATGTCAGGTATCAAGATGACTGTGTCCCCCACCCCCACCCTGCCTGGCCGCACACCCTCCTCCACCCTGTCCCCTGCAGCATCTTCTTGCAGTGCCTCGTGGGCTGGATCAATGGCCTTTCGTTTCTGACTCCTGTTTGCCTGCCAGGAGAACAGCAACCTCAACCCCAAGATCTTCACCCACGTGTGGCGCTTCAAGCAGCACGTCCAGCACTGGCTCATCCCCAGGGGGGGTCTGCCCTGTGGCTGGACTGCAGGGAGTCAGAACCTGATGCCCTAACCATCCTTTCCTGTGGGTCCACTTTACGGGGTCAGTTTGAGCGGCCCCCAATGTGGCCCTAGCAGGCAGAACGCCAAGTCTCATTTGCAAACCCGGCTCCAAGTCCTGCCCACTCTTTGTGGGTGACCAGGGGCTCTGAGTCCTCTCAAAGAGCTCCTGGGACCACACCTCTTGGCATCGTGAGGAAAATAGACACAGAACCCATCCCTCTCCCCACCCTGCGTGCTGGGGACCGGGTACTCTGTGTTGGGAGGGACTCCCCAGCAAAGACTTAAGGATAGGCCCAGAGCCTGGTTCCCTGTGGCTTTCTCTCTCAATTCTCCTCTCCTTGTCTCTTTCTCTGTGGGAGGAGAGGGTGGTGCCTGGGACTCTCAGGGGAATGCCTCTGTCACTGTGTTCAAGGATGAGGCCCTCCAGATCTTCAGGTGGGAATATTAGGAAGAAGGAGGATTAGAACAGAGGGACTCTCCTCTGAAGAGGAGGATGCCTAGTGATATGAGACAACTGTGGCCAAAGATCCGAAGGGAGCCCCGGATTCCATGGGGCCCCGGGGGCCAGATGAGCAACAGGTAGATCTTCAGGGAGACACCTCCACAGGCTCCACTGCTATGAGGAAGGGGCCTCGGAAGAGCTGGGAGCCCCTGTCACAGCCATGTCCAAGGGCGGCTGAGGCCTTCCCAGGCTGGGAACCTGCGCAGAGTCTTGAGGGAGGGTTCCCAGAGATCCCTTCCCACCCTGAGTTCTGGATTCTGTCCCCTTGGGCTGAATGCAGAAAGAAGACCACAGGGGCCCTGCTGGAGATGAAGGCCATGCTGGAGGCCCACCCTGAGGTGGTGTCCCACTAACCGGTGGGGGTGCACTTCACCCAAGGGATGACATCATACTGAGCCCCTGCTTCCAGCAGGACAGCTGCTACCTGAACATCAACCTGTACAGGTGACAGCTCACTGGGAAGTGGAGATGGGCCTGGGACCCAGCCCTCAGAGTTGAACGGACCCCTCTCCTTCTCCAATTTTTCTGTATCACTTCTTTCTCTCTTTTGAGACAGTCTTGCTTTGTCGCCCAGGCTGAAGTGCAGTGGTGCAATCTCGGCTCACTGCAACCTCTGCCTCCTGGGTTCAAGCAATTCTCCTGCCTCAGCCTCCCTAGTAGCTGAGATTACAGGAGTGCACCACCCCACCTGGCTAATTTTTTGTATTTTTAGCAGAGGTGGGGTTTCGCCATGTTGCCCAGGCTGGTTTCGAACTCCTGAGCTCAGGCAATTCACCCACCTCGGCCTCTCAAAGTGCTGGGATTACAGGCAGGGACCACTGCGCCTGGCCTCAATGTCACTTCTAATGTCACCTTCTCTAGGGGAACTTCCCTGATCCTGGCAGCTGGGGACAGTCTCTCTCTCTTCTGAGTTTCTATAGCTCTTCTGCTCCATAGACCTTTCCTTCACATACCATTTCCAGACTGTATTGTGTTAATATAAAAATCGTATGAATTCATAGATAATAGGAATAGCTACCATTTATGAAGCTGATATGCTGGAATGACAAATGTACTCTATCTCATGTACCTCCTCTGGTGAGTGATCCTGACAGCCTGGAATGCTGTGTTGAGAAGGATTCTGGGGCCAGATTGAAGTTCAGCAGAAGAGACCATCACATTCAATGCCAGGTGCCCATCACGGACTCATTTGCCCATCAGCCAGCCCTGCCTGCACCTGTGCTATGCCCACGCCCTTGACTGTGTTCTTTTCCCAGTTGTTTAGGCAGTGTTCTCCCAGATGAGGCTTATGTGCCCGGGTCATTTAAGAAGTTGATCTTGGCTGGGCACCGTGGCTCACACCTATGATCCCAGCACCTTGGGAGGTAAAGGCAGAAGTATTGCTTGAGCCCAGGAGTTCGAGACCAGCCTGGGCAACATAGTGAGACCCTGTCTCTAGCTAGGCACAGTGGCTTGCACCTGTAGTCCCAGCTACTAGGGAGGCTGACGTGGATCGCTTGAGCCCAGGAGGTCAAGGCTGCAGTGAGCCATGATTGTGCCACTGCACTCCAGTCTGGGAGAAAGAGCAAGACCCTTTTTCAAAAAAAGAAGTTGATCATGAAAAAGGCAGGGTTAGGGGGCCAGCCCCACTGCACCCAGGTAGGACTGCAGGTGAGAGTCTTGCGGAGCAGCGGGGCAGCTGCGGTGGACCATGCACCGCCATGTCCAGCAGAGGGCACTGCTCTTCCCCGAGCCTCTGCCTTACCCACTACTTGGGAGATACAGGGCTGAGCCCCAGCTACCCATCTCCCCTCTCTTGCGTTCTTGTTCCAACAGCGCAGTGACTGCGATGCACTCAGAGTTTTCAGAGAAATTTCTCATCTTTGAGTCTATTTGATTCTCATAGAAACCCAATGAGCAGGATAAGGCATCATGAGCCCATTGAACAGATAGGAAAGTGAAGGTCTCTCAGAAGGGACAGGACTTACGTATTAATTAGCGGTGGAACTGGGGCCAGAACCTCCTCCACTATGTATCACACTGCTGGTTACAATGGAAATAGGGAGGTCAATACTGCATTTTAACATCCCCCTTCTTTACTGTCAAAAACGCTCCTCCGTTCTATTGGGATCTCTACATTGTGTGTGCGTGTGGTGCACACATGTTTGTCTCAGGGTACTAGTGTCGCACATGGAGGCTCCTGGACACACACATGCCTGGCTTGCAGCCCTGCTGACATGCCAGCCCTGGGACCAGGCCTGTTGTACCTGGTTGCTTCTACAGGTGCCACACTGTACCCCAAATAACTCTGAGAAAATGCATCTTGCCTTCCCAAAGTTCTGTGCCATCTGAGAAAAGCTAGAACCCACTGGGATGTTCCTTAATTTGTATCTGGATAAGGTGTTCTACTGAAGTCAGAGCAGAAAAAAAGCCACCCCCACGCCTCTCCCCAGGCCCCCCTTGATGAGGCTGGAGCCCCAGCGTACCATTGGCCCAATGATGGGGGAACAGATGTCCCATCCCAACCCCACAGTGATGAACTAGGTCCTGGATAGGGGCCCCCTTTGTCCTCCCAATCCCCGCAGCTGGAGGTGGCCCGGCACCCACATCCCTGTTTACATCTTCAACAGGCACCCCATTCTGCAGTCACCTGCAATTGCCACATCCTGTTTTCCCAGGAGAAAGAGGAGCCCTGATGTGTTATGTTTGACTAGGAGGTCAGGGGTTCAGTCACTCACAGATTCCACCCAGGTGTGGAAGTAAAATTCGCAGGGTCTGTAGCCTTGGGGGTTCCCTCTCCAGCCCTCTTTGGAAGGAGGCTTCTTGGCAAATGTTGGGGCACAGGGGTGGTGTGCACCCTGCTCTGATTTCTCTCACCCTTGAGGGTCTCTCAGGTGCTCAGGTGAAAGTCCACCTGCCCGGGGCTGCCCTCTTCCAGTGGGGTCTGCCTGGACATCAGCTCTCCCATAGCCTGACCAGCAGCATGTCTATTTCAGGGCTGTCTGGGGAATGGGACTCTTCTCACCTTCTTCTTAATAAAGACCAAGAATTGATTCCCTTCCTGTCTCCTCCTCTGCACCTCCAAGGTCATTCTTTGGAAGCAGGAGGCTCACTGATTACCCCAGGAGGTTTCCCTCCTAGGGTAACCAGTCTTGGACTTGCCTAGAAAATGCTTTTCATATCCCTTTTTTTCAAACCTCATTTCAATTTGCCTCCGATCTACCATGCCTTGCAGACTTCATGGAGCGCATTCCTTGATCATAGGCCATGCAGCAAGCGCTTGAGGGGAATAAAAAGAAACTTAAGGTAGGCTCCTACCCTCAAGCAATGCATATTCTAATCATTTATCTCATGAGAGATTAATATCCAAAATAAATTGAGAATTCCAATTCACCAGTGAAAATACAAATGACCCAATCAAAAAAAGTGGGGAAAAGATTCAAAATAGACATTTCTCCAAAGAAGATAAACAAATAATATTTAAAAAGCACATGAAAAGATGCTCAACATCACTAGTCATTAGGGAAATGCAGATAAAACTACAATGAGAGACCACACTCCTTAGAATAAAAAAAAAAAAAAAAAAAAAAAAAAACAGAAAATAACAAGTGTCTGGTGAGGATATGGAGAAACTGGAACTCTTCTGCCTTGGGGGTTCCCTCAAAGCACAAATGTAATGGAAATGTAGCAGAAATGTAAAATGGGGCAGCCACTGTAGAAAATGGCACAGTGGTTTCTCAAAAAATTAAACAGAATTCCCATATGATCCAGAAATTCTACTTCTGGATATATATTCAAAATAACTCAAAGCAGGATCTCAAAGAGGTGTTTGTACACCCATCTTTATAACAGCATTATTTACAATAGTCAAATGTCTATCAACAGACAAATGGAGGAACAACATGAGGTATATTCATACAATAGTATTATTCAGGCTTTAGAAGGAGGGAAATTCTGACACATGCAACAACAAAATGAACTTTGAGGACATTGTGCGGACTGAAATAAACAAGACACAAAAAGATAAATACTGTGTGATTCCATTTATATGGGGTATCTAGAAGAGTCCAATTCAGAAGCAAAGTAAACAGTGGTTCCCACAGGCTGGGGGTGCTGGGGAAAGAGCCGTTAGTGTTTAATGGGTACAGAGCTTCAGTTAGGGAAGATGAAAACGTTTTCTGGAGAGGGATGGGGGTGATGGTTGTGCAATAGTTCTAAGGAACTTAAAGTCCTTGAACTGTATACTTAGAGTGCTCACGATGGTAAAATTTAGGTTCTCTGTATTTCTATATATTTCTCTATTTCTATCGGGGCAGTAGGACCGCCTACATAATTTGCAGGCCTACCCAGTGCAAAATGAAAATGGAGGAGCCCTTGTTCCAAAACATTTAAGAATTTCAAGAGAGTGACAGCAGTGCATTAAACTGAGTGCAGGGTCCTTTGGAGCACTAGCCAGGTCATCCCCCATGAAACCGAGTGCAGGGACCTTTGGAGCATCCCCCATGAGCACAGGGTCCTTTGGAGCACTCCCCAGGGCATCCCCCATGAAACTGAGTACAGGGTCCTTTGGAGCACTTACCCAGGTCATCCCTCATGAAGCCAGCCCGGCTGGGAGGTTTGTAACAGTTAGTTTTCTGTGTCAACTTACTAGGCTACAGTACCAAGTTATTTAATCAAACACATATCTCCGTGTTGCTGTGAAGATATTTTGTAGATGTGGTTAACAATCAGTTGACTTTAAGTAAAATAAATTACCCTTGATACTGTGAGTGGATCCCATGAAATTAGTTAAAAGGCCTTAAAAGCAAAAATCTAGGTTTTCAGGAGAAGATGAAATTCTGTCTCAAGACCAGAGCACTAACTCAGCCTGAGTTTCCAGTCTTTGGGGCTGCCCTACGGATTTCAGGCTTGCAAGATTATGCGAGCTAATTCCCTGAAATAACTCTCTTAATAGAAATATATATTGGTTCCATTTCTCTGAAGAACCCTGACTGATACATAAGAAAAGAAAGAAAAGAAATGGATTGGTGAAGTTAATAAAAACAAAAGCACAGCAGGTTTTGAAAATCATCAAGTCCAAATCACCCGGATGTTCTGCATATGAGGAAACCAAGGCTCAGAGAAGTGATGAAACTTGTCCAGTGTCACACAGCAAGTTAGGAAAGGCAGTGTCTTCACACTTCTCCACCAAAGAGTGCCTGGTAGCCGTGTGTTTTCTATAGCTTATATTTTAATTTCTAAACGTCTATGAATTTTGCATTCTATTCCATTATATTATTGCGTTTTCCATTTTTAAGTAGTGTTTTATTTTCCAAATCGTTTTCCCTAACATTTCTGCTCTAGGAAGGAGTGCCACGCCTGTTCCGCGGCCTTCTGACCCCGCACGCCAACCCGATGGAAGTAGTGAAGACAGTAGGGACGCACAGCACAGTGGCTTAAGCCTGAAACCCTGAGGCTCAGTAAAACTTCAATTCCTAGAAGCCTAAGGCAATCGAATGTTCTGGAAATAGACTTTCCAGAACCAATGCACTTTCGGTTCAGCTTTTAGAGGCATATAAGATACTCTTTCTTTGATGTGGGATTTTTTTTGGTGCTTGAGATCGTCTTTCCAGAGAGTTCTCCTTGCAGAGATCTTTTGATATAGAGCGGCGTGAATAGAGACCCTAAGTTGGGCGCTGAGGGGCATAGCTGATTCAATCCACGTGCCTCCCCGTCCTCAGGCCGCTTCCTTTCCTGGTTTCCAGGCCCTCGCTTCTTCCAGCGCTGCTGTCCCCATCTAAGCCCAAGGCGCCGTGAGCCCGCGCTGCCCCCTTGTGGCCAAAGCCCTCCCCAGCTCAGGAAACGGGAACGCGTGGCGGCCAGGCTGGGAGGGAGTCCGTGCACGTAACCGGCTTCTGCCCGCAGCATCCAAGAAGTTGCAATCGCGTGGAAGGATGGGGAACGGCGCCTCCCTGGCTACCGTGAAACTCAACCACAGCACAGCATTGAGACTGTTGGCCGTGAGCGACTCTCAAAGCTGAATTTGAGGTGAGAGGTCGCCTGCCAACAGGACATGCGCAAATCTCACCATGTAGAGTGAGTGGCCTCTCCCCTCCAGGCGGCCACCTGGCCCCGCACTCCTCAGGTGCAGGGCCGAGAAAGGGAGGGGTCCAGGTGAGCTCTGAGCGTCCCGGGGTATACAGCACCTGACCACCACTCAGAAAACCCCCACAAAAATACAAAGACTGGGAATTGGAGACAGACGCCACCTCACTTCGCTAGTGGGGGTTGGGTGGGGATAGCCGGACATCGGCAGAGCCAACCTGGCCACCTGCATGGGAGGGGCCCCGGGGTAAGATGAGGCTTTGTGACCTAAGGAAGGCAGGTAGGTCGGGCTGACGGAGGAGAGGGGCCAGTGAAGCCCCCATTCCTAGGGTCACCGCTCAGCTGAAGGAATCTCACTCTGGGCCTTCACAGCGGTAGCATCCTGTTGGCCCCTGCCCGGGGTGATTCAGGTGGCCCCTGGTGGCAGCTGTCTGAACCCAGGCGAGGCACACAGGAGGACACCAAGCCCCGGCCTCCGACCTCAACCCTGCACAGCCTGCTAGCCCCACGCTAAAGTGATTGAGGAATGGCACAGAGACGGGAGCGGACCCCCAGGCAGGCACCAGGGGAGTTGCCGAAAAGGAAGAGTTCGCTACAGGACAGTTGGTTTCAAACTGGAAGGGATGTCTCCGAGTCCCCTGCGAGAAAGGTCTTATCCTTAGGTCTGCGGTTACTATTTTATTTAGTTTAGTTTAGTTTTTTGAGACGAAGTATGGCTCTGTCGCCCAGGCTGGAGTGCAATGGCGCGATCTCGGCTCGCTGCAACCTCCGCCTCCCGGATTCAAGCGATTTTCCTACCTCAGCCTCCCAAGCAGCCAGGATCACAGGCTCCCGCCACCATGCTCAGTTAATTTTTGTATTTTTAGTACAGACGGGGTTTCACCATGTTGGTCAGGTTAGTCTCGAATTCCTGACTTCAAGTGATCCACCCGCCTCAGCTTCCCAAAGTGCTGGGATTACAGTCGTGAGCCCCCGTGCCCAGCCAGGTCTGCGGTTATTAGAATGAGGCCAAAGTTGGGAGCTATTCCCAAAATGGAAGAATGGAAGACATAAGAATAGCTGAGTACCCTCACCCCAAAGTCCAGGGAGGGGGCCTTGAGTCAGTAAAAAGGAAGAACTTCAAGGCAGTATCTCAGCAAAGACACAATAAATATCTGAGCCTGGTGGTGTATCTTAGTTTCCACCCTGGTTTTCTTCCCCATGTGGCAGGGCTTTTCAGAGATTAAGAGAAGTCCAGACATTTCCAGAAAATTCTAAAATAGACTTACTGACATTTTGGTTTAAAATTTCTGACGCACACAGAGTGAGATGATTTTGTGCTGTGCTCGAGGTAATTGCAATTACAGTTTTAAAAACCAATACCACCAGGTGTGGTGGTGTGCACCTGTAGTCCCAGCTACTAGGGAGGCTGAGGCAGGAGGATCACTTGAGCTCAGGAGTTGGAGGCTACAGTGAGCTATGATTCCACCACAGCACTCCAACCTGGACAACAGGGCAAGAACTCATCTCTATTTAAAAACAAACAAACAAAAATACCTCGTGTTCTGTAAGCATGTGGGCTGGTGAAGGGCACAGGTTTCAATGTGGAAAACAAACGCCTTCCTTTGACGGTGTCAGTGCATCTCTGTGGTTTTATACTCATGAAGTCATTTGTAAATATGTCAATGTCTTCTTATGAATGTGAGGCTGGAGTAAGTGTCCCCCTGCCACCCCCTCCTCATGATTAACCTGAAGGATGGGGGCTAGTCGTTATAGTATTGGGCCCCTGAGTAGGACTAGGGGTGAAGGTGGGGTCCTGGGAGAATGTCTGGTACCAGTTCAAGGCCATGGTCTTTGTTCCTCTGGGTGTTGATGGCAACAAATGAGGACAGGCAGGCAGTATTGCTATACCTCTCCTTGTCCCCTGTCCTACCCTGAGGAGGTCCCCACCCTGCCTTGGGCTGGACCAGAGCTAGCTAGTGGCAGCTGTTGGAGCCCCAGTGAGCTAGCCCTGAGCGTGGCATGGTGGGGGCCGGGGCAGGAGGAGCTGTCCGCACTGCGATGTGGCCCCAGCCAGCACTGAGAGATGCTGTCATCTAGGAGGATTATGACCAAGGAGCTGGGATTACAGATTAACCAGATCAGCGTAGGAGAAGAGCAAACAAAACGTTCATTATTAACCTTGTAAATGTGTCCCCTAGGCCTGGCCTTCGTTGCTATCACATCGGCTGACTTAGTAATCATTGGTTCTATAATAAACCCTGGAGACCCTTTGCATTGTCTCTAGAACTACTGTATACTTCCTGGGTTTGCCACTATCCTATTAATGAGGCCCTGTGACCCCAGAGTCAGACCTGGGTTCATTACTAGCTTCAGCACTTACCAGTGGCACAACTGCAAAAACGTGGTCCCTGTTATTCCCACAGCCCAGCCTCTCTCACAGTGACCTCGCCCTGTGATGCGTCATGTCTCAGCCTCATGTTTCATTGTGGATAACAACTCCTGGAACCGGTTTATTGTGGAGGCTCAGCTCATTTGAAGACACAAATGTGAACCTTTTATTCACTCTAAACAGTGTTCCATCACCTGGTAACATCTCAAGCAGACTCTATGACTTCCAGGTAACTCCACAGTTAACAGAACAAGCAGTTTGCTTGAGACTGTCAGGCATTTCCACATCAAAGCGCTTTGCCTCCCACTCGGCTGCCTCCGATTCTACACCAGAGCTCTGCTCTGCACACCTGGGTGGCTTCCTGGCTCCCACCCCTTTCCTACTCGGGGCCACTTCACAGTGAGGGACGGGCAACCCCGAAGTCCCTTCAGCAGCCTCTGTGGGCCACAGAGGCTTGGGGTGGCGCTCCCACATTCTGGCCTTACTAGCCACAAGACACTTATCTGATGCAGGCTATTCTGGGAAGCCTTTGTAATGTGGGGAAAATAACCCCTGCCTTGGAGAGAATTATGGGAACCTAGTGAAATTACGTGAAGTAATTGGCCCAGGGCCACTGTTACAGTTGTGCACACCGTGCACTGCACAAGTCCAGCGCCGTTTCACCTTGTATCCATGCGAGATTGTATCTTATTACGATTTTCTGGCAGATGACAGTCAAGTGTCAACATAGGGGCTCAGCAGGGTTGGTGCTGCTTCCCTTTCCAGACAGATGTCAGATCCCTCTCTTCTCAGCACATCAAGCCCTGCTCCCTCTTTGCCACAAGAGTCCTAGAAGCCAGACACTGAGGGCTCAGAGTCCGCAGTCCCCCAGCCAGAATGAGCCTCATCTCATCCCCACGCCTTGGTGAAGTCATGTCGTGACTCATTCTTCCCAGTGCCTCAGGTTGGAACCTCTGTCAGGGACGGAGAGACATCTAAGGACCCCCAAGCCCAGGTCACTGTGCAGAGGGAGGAGGTGCAGAGAAGGGGTCTCAGGAAGCCTCAGAACCAGCTCTAGGATCTTTCAGGGTGCTAGTATATAAGAGTGTAAAACAAACAAACAAACAAAATCCAAAACACTGGATATAAAAGCTGGGCATGGTGGCTGATGCCTATTATCCCAGCACTTTGGGAGGCCGAGGCGGGTGGATCACTTGAGGTCAGGAGATCGAGGCCAGTCTGGCCAACATGGTGAAACCCCGTCTCTACTAAAAATACAAAAATTAGCTGGGTGTGGTGTTATGTGCCTGTAGTCCCAGCTACTCAGGAGGCTGAGGCAGGAGAACTGCTTGAACCTTGGAGTTAGAGGTTGTAGTGAGCCAAGATTGCATGCTGCACTCCAACCTGGGCAACAGAGTGAGACTCCGTCTCGAAAAAAAAAAAGCAGCAACTAAACCCCCACTGAATATAGTGACTGCCAGAGTCTAGTAACAACAATGGAAGAGAGAAAGTAACTTTTGAAACAGTGTGACATTAATGTGACATATACTTTACAATTATGATCACTTAAACAAATACTTCTGACCCCATAATCCTAATTAGCGTATATCAATAAGTGAATCACACTGACTTTACTCTGAATTTCCTCGACAGCCATACTAAAATACTTACCTTGGACATAAGCTAAGCTTTAAGTTTGTTGTTTATAACTTCAAAGAGAGACAAGGGACAGTGACTTAAGAATATTCTAAGCTATAAATTTACATGTGGACTTTGCTACACACCTGGGATGCAGACAGATGAGTTTTGTTCCATTGCAGTACGTCTGATGACCAGAATTCTATAGAGAACATTAATGAACGAAAAGCCTCAGCTTTAAGACTGAGATTGGTACCATGAGTAGTCATGGCCTCATGGCCACCTGCTGGCAGCATAGGGTGCTGCAGCCCAGCTATGGTTCAGACTAAAAGCAGAGAAACTCCTGTGGTCCAGGGAAAGATAGGAAGACCATATAAACTGGCAGTGGACAGGAAATGCCAGTCAAGAAGGTGCCCCTGGGACGCTGAGCTCTTACAACTCGCAATCAACAGCTCTTACAAATAAAACTGCTGCAGAAGTAACAGCTCTTACAAATAAAACTGGTCATTTGGACTTCTGGGCACCAAATGTTTTCACAAGGAAAACATCAATTTTGCATTATAATACCAAGTATACCTTACTGTTACTGCTTCTTCGCCTTAACTTTCAGCATATTCCTTTAGGAGATTGCCACGCCTTGGTCAGAATACATCGACAGTTTTATAATAGAACAGAAAAGCTTCAGTTTTCAGGAATATATTTTAGTCGGCTTGTTGAAACACATCTCTCTTCCTGAAAGCAAGCAATTCTTGAAGTGGATCAACCTTGTCATCATATCCCTTTTATTCTCCACCGTATGACAGTCCCTGTAGCATCTTAGCCACTGCTTTTTTGTTTTTACTTATTTTCCACTCCCGCCCCCCACCGCCCGCCCCCAGTAGCAAAATGAAGGCATGCCGGGAAGCAGCAACTCAACATAAAAAGAGGACCCTCCATGCACTCAGCTCACAAGACAGTTTTATTGAATTAGTTGCATGCAGGAGCAGTTCTGTTCTTCCCATGAGCAGCAGATTCGAGTGTTAGAGTGCAGGATCCAGAGCGGGGAGTGGCTGGGCGAAGTTGGGGGCCTGGAGGCTGGGGCCTGGTCACTTGGTGACATGCAGAGCTCTCTCTGGGGGGCTGCAGCTCATCTCGGGGGAGCTGGACTCAGATGCCCCCGTAGGTCCAAAAGCAACATTCACATCTCACTTCTCCCTGAAATAAGAAAGAGTTATCCACCAAATAAAACATCCTCCAAAGGAAAAATAAAATTCCCAGTAACTTCCTGGCTTTGTTCTTGGGCTCTGGCTCCAGGTGGAGTCATTCCCACCAGGCTACGGAGTCTGCACTTCGTCTGGTTTTTTGTTTTTGTTTTTTTGGCTCCCAGAGACTCACTGGGCCCTGCAGGCTGGCAGGAAAGGCCCGCCTGCTCACCTTTGCTTTTTGCGGTATTCCTGCAGCGCTTTCTCCGCCACAGTCTCCATAAATTTAGGGTTCTTCCTGGAGACCTCTACAGGGACCGTCACAGTGATGGGATCAGAGTCAAAGAGCTTCACGACCACCTCAGTGACACCGGAAGGAACATCTGAGTCAGAAGTGTGGGAAGCCACCTAAATTGAACAAAAGAAAAGAGCTGAAACACTGTGGTCAAAATGTGTGCATTTTGCAACAGAAGTCAGGCTTCTGATAGGAAAGTCCTCCCGCTCCTCTGAGAAAACCTAGAGCGCTGACCCCAGTGCTTCTTACGCATCTAGACATCACTACAGCTCAGTGGACAAGTGACCTGGTTCACAGACACTCATGTGTTGGGGCAAATGCCATCTGCAAATGACCAGCCCAGGGAGCACCCCAAAGAATAAAAGTGGTTTCCAAACATTTGCTCTGGGCAACCATTGACTAGAGTAGATGTCTACTCTACAGTAGGTCAGACTAGAGTAGAAAAGGAATCCAGGGGGCCTGGAGGGAAGAAAGAAAAGAAAAAGAAGGGTGCCCAGTACTAGAAATAAGTTTTTTTTATTTGATTTTTTTATTTTATATTTTATTTTGGTTTTTTCTTTTGGTTTGTTTGTTTGTTTTAAGAGACAGAGTCTCACTCTTCACCCAGGCTGGAGTGCCATGGTGTGATCACAGCTCACTGCAGCCTCCACCTCTGGGCTCAGGCAATCCTCCCACCTCAGCCTCCTGAATAGCTGGGACTACAAGTATGTGCCACCACACCTGGCTGATTTTTGTATTTTTTGTAGAGAGGGAATCTTGCTATGTTGCCCAGACTGGTCTCAAATTCCTAGCCTCAAGTAATCCTCTTGCCTCGGCCTCCCAAAGTGCTGGGATTACAGGCATGAGCCACCATATCTGGCCGAGAGAGAAGTTTTTATCACTGGCAGAGAATGATGTACTAATTCACAAGCCATTTTACATGCCAGAGGGCAGCCATGTAGCTTTGAGGAAAGAACAGAGGCTTCTGGTTTATTCATAGGTCTGTGCACCAAAACAAAAACAACAACAACAAAATACAGGCTTGGCAGTCAGGCAGTCAGGTTCGAATACCCACCCAAGTCACCCATCAGCTATCACACCTTGGACCTTGGCCAAGCTGTGGAACCTCTCTTAATTTGCTCCTCTGTAAAACAGAGTTATATTTTCCCTGAGTGGGTGATGAGGCTTCAAGGCAACAAGGGCACCTAACGTTTTCTATTTCCTGCCGTGTGAGAAATGCTTGGTCAAAAGCACACGTGCCCCTGCTCCCGATCACAGCTCAGGCTCCCCAACCACAGCATGTGGCTGGGACACAGCTCACCGTGGTGACCCGCAGATAGTACTGGTCTTCGCCTTGCGTGAGGTTTGCCAGCCGGGACACCCAGTTAAACTGCTCGTTCAGCTGCTCCAGCAAGGAGGAGGTGTTGAGCATCTTCCACTGGTAGGACTGCAGCAGTTCGTTGTATTTCCTGGTCAACTTCTCAGCGACCTGGAGGGATTCATTGAGCTCCCGCCGCAGCTGAGCCTGGGCGGGGTTGTTGGCCGAACAGTCTGCCCAGAGATGGAAGAAATGAAAGGCAGAGGTGTGAAGGAACGGCTACAGAGGGATAGAAGCATGAATGAATGGAAGTCAGGACATGCAGCTGGGAACAAAAGCAGTGCTTCCCTAAGGGAAGGGCCACAAACTGGAATTGTCCACAATAAAATAAAGGTTTTGCCGCGGACTGTGAATCTAGATGCTGCTTCCATCATCCAGAAAGTCTTCTGGGTTTTTTGTTTTTGTTTCTGTTTTTTTGAGACAGAGTTTTGCTCTGTTGCCTAGGAGTACAGTGGCGAGATCTTGGCTCACTGCAGCCTCGACTTCCCAGGCTCAGGCTATCCTCCAACCTCAGCCTCCTGAGTAGCTGGGGCTACAGACACATGCCACCATGCCCAGTTAATTTTTGCATTTTTTGTAGAGATGGGGTTTCTCTATGTTTCCCAGGCTGGTCTCAAACTCCTGGGCTCAACCAATCTGCCGAAAGTGCTGGGATTACAGGTGTGAGCCACCATGCCCAGCCTGAGAAGCCTTGCTCTGGAAAAATACGTCAACGGACCTAAACAGTGTGCTTCATGACGTCATTGATTTATCTTTGGGTGCCAGACCCTTATCTCTTTGGTGACAAACTGTGTTGACCACACTTCCAAAAGCACTGATCTCAAGTTCTCCATGTTCTCAGATCTGGAGTGGCTCTCACTGCCCTAGTCCCTCCCAGGAATCATTTCCAAAGAGGAGGAATATTACTCACAGCTGCCATTTGTGTGGTACCACCTGTGTCCCAGACACCACAGAAAGTTCTCTCTGGATATCCTTTTTCCCTAAGAATTGGATCTGTTCTGACTTAAGGATTAGCACTCCTATTTGACCAATAATGAAACTGAGGCCCACGGAAGTAGTAATAAGTAGCTTACCTACAGCCATAGAAGAAATGATCTCTGGGCCCAGGATTGAACCAGGGTCTTCAGCTCCAAAGCCTGGGCTCTTCCTACCCTGGGTCTGTGGTTCTGGACAATCTTCCAAGCTTGTCTTTTTTTTTTTTTTTTTTTTTTTTTTTTGAGACAGAGTTTCGCTCTTGTTGCCCAGGCTGGAGTGCAATGGCATGACCTGGCTCACTGCAACCTCCACCTCCCGGGTTCAAGCAATTCTCCTGCCTCAGCCTCCAGAGTAGCTGGGATTACAGGTGCCTGCCACCACCCCCGGGTGATTTTTTTGTATTTTTAGGAGAGACGAGGTTTCACCATGTTGGCTAGGCTGTTCTCAAACTCCTGACCTCAGGGGACCCGCCCACCTCGGCCTCTCAAAGTGCTGGGATTACAGGCGTGAGCCAATGCACCCAGTCCAAGTTTGTCTTTTGAGCATGTCTGCAGAGGTGGCAGTTCTGGTGCCAAGAGTTTATGCAGCTGACACACTGGCACCTGGTGGCCAGGGGTCCTTACCCGCCCACCTGCCCGCCCATGGCTGGTCACTGAGTTCATCAAGAGGGCAGGGAAAAGAGAATTCATTCCTCTTGGCCCTGAGCTGCAGGTTGTCAGATTCATTAAGAGCTGGAAACTGCCCACTAGCTCTTAAAACTACTATTTTTCTCCCCCTAAGTTATTTCAAAAATATCCAGAGGCAGATACATCAGATGTGAGTTAGGGGAAGGGAGATTGTGCCTATGCTTTAGGATGATGACTGCAATTATTTATAGTAAAATAAAATATTAGGTGGGGAAAGAAACAATTACTAACAAGATGCCAGGTTGAAAATAAATATGTAATAAATAATCTTCACTATTTTACCAAAAAATAATTTAAAAATAAAATATCAGCCAGGCGTGGTGGCTCACACCTGTAATCCCAGCACTTTGGGAGGCTGAGGCAGGCTGATCACTTGAGGTCACGAGTTTGAGACCAGCTTGGCCAATATGGTGAAACCCTGTCTCTATTAAAAATAGAAAAATTAGCCAGGCATGGTGGCGCACACCTGTAATCCCAGCTACACAGGAGGCTGGGGCAGGAGAATCGCTTGAACCCAGGAAGCAGAGGTTGCAGTGAGTGAAGACTGCGCTGCCGCATTCCAGCCTGGGTGATAAGGTGAAACCTTGTCTTAAAAAAAAAAAAAATAAAATAAAATAAAATAAGAAAAATCCTTGAGAGCCGAGGATTAGTCTAGAATAGAGGTTCTCTACTGGGGTAACGCTGTCGCCCAGGGAGATTTAGCAAGTTCTGAAGTTAGTTGTCACAACGAAGGGAAGGGAGCTTTTGCCCTCTAGTGGGTAGAGGCCAGGAGTGCTGCCAAACACCCGTGACTGCTCAGGACAGCCCCCCACGACAAAGAATGACCTGGCCCAAAATATCGGCACTGCTCACACCTGTAATCCCAGCACTCTGGGAGGCCGAGGTAGGAGGATCACTTGAGCCCAGGAGTTGGAGACCAGCTTGGGCAACATAGTAAGACCCCATCTCTACTAAAACTAAAAAAATTAGCCAAGCATGGTGGCGCACCCGTGTAGTCTGTTACTCAGGAGGCTGAGGCAGGTGGATCAGGCTGCAGCCACTGGGTGATAGAGAGAGACCCTGTCTCAAAAAAAAAAAAAAAAAAAAAAATCAATAGCACTGAAATTGAGAAATCCTGATCTAGAGGTCCCAGGCAGTACATGCTTATATGGTTGCAAGCACCTTAAATAACAGTAGGCAGTCCTCTTCAGTGTGGACTATTTAGCTCAGCTTACAGAATTACTCTTACCAATAATCCTCTAAGAATCTATCTCAGGCCAGGCACGGTGGCTCACACCTGTAATCCCAGAACTTTGGGAGGCTGAGGCGGGCAGATTACTTGAGGTCAGGAATTCAAGACCAGCCTGGCCAACATAGTGAAACCCTGTCTCTACTAAAAATACAAAAATTAGCTAAGTGTGGTGGTGCACACCTGCACTCCCAGCTACTGGGGAGGCTGAGGCAGGAGAATCACTTGAACCCAGGAGGCAGAGGTTGCAGTGAGCCAAGATAGAACCACTGTACTCCAGCTATAATCAATGACTGGTAAGACTGGCGCCAGCTGCACTCTCAGCTGTAATCAATGACGATTAAGATTGGCGCCAGACCTGAGCCCAGCCTGCAACAACAGAGTAAAAATCAGCATAAGAGGTCCAACCTGGGCCCAGGCATCTGGACATCTTTTCTTCAGGCCCTAACGTGACTAGCTTTCTTGTGGTGAGGTACCATGTAATTGATGCCACTCTATGATATTTTTATAGAAAAAGCCCCAAGGCCTGGTTGTGCACTCATCTGCAGCGACTTACACTTCAGCCTCTTAAAGCACAACTGTTTATTTTGCAGTGGCTTCTAAAATTACAGGAGTGAGGCTAGGAATGTTTAACTAGACCCTGGCGGCCTGCCATGGGAAACTCAAACTAAGCATTAAGTAAGAGCAAAGCCACCAGATCGATAAGCTGTTTACAAGGGGAAACAATTAACTCTTTCTGAGTATGAACTGCTGTGTACCAGGAACTAGTCCGAACACTGTCACAGCTGTTATCTCTAAGTGGAAAGAAGTTAACCCATAAAGAGAGCTGATGAAACGGAGGGAGACAGTTGAAGGGAAATATTCCCTTTGCCTAGGGGACCAACCAGCCAACCAAAGGGACTGTTGCTTGGATTCCCAGGTACCGAGATCTGTGACTTCTGTGGCCAGAGGCTGCGAGGGGCCCTGGGAGAGAACACAGCGCCCTAGGATTGAAGCCCAGCTCACCCATGTCGGGGTCAATCTTGGATAAGTTATTAACCTTTTTACGGCTCAGTTTCCTCAGAGGGTCATTCTGAGGAAATGTGTGTCGAGTGTTTAGAACAGTGCCTGGCCTCTGGTCAGTTTTGTTAAACAAAATACATACTGTCTGCAATTTCATAATCTGCAGAGGAAAATGAAGATGCCTACAATGCTTGGCACTTGGGAACAGAATCACTGGGGAGTCCCAGGGCGATGACTTTTTTCGACAAGCTTTTTTCAACACGGGCCCGATGGGGTGGAGGGCACTTTTACATCTCTATCGACGTCTCACCGACTTCAGGGACAGCCTCGCATCATCCTCTCATTCTAAGATGAGGAACCCAAGCTGCGTGAAGCTCAGGACCTGCCCCAGGTCACAGCTCAAAGGCAGCAGAGCTGGAATCCAAACGCTTATCTGTCTGACACCATAAAGGCAGTACCAGTGAGGCCCCAGTGACCCCAGGACAAAAGGTATAGGAAGGGGCAGCTTGTGCTCTGGACCCCGACTCACCCACAGACAAGATCTCCCGGCACTTGTCACACTGGTCCTTCATCCGCAGGCAGCCCGTGGAGTTGTGGCGGATCTCCCGGCACACAGTCCGGTCATCGTCGCCTTCTGGGGACACAAGGGAAAAAGAGTCAGTCATCCAGCCATGCAGAGATGGAATCCACTGATTCCCGTTGTTATTTTTATTTATTTTTTTTATTTTAGAGACAGGGTCTCACTCTGTTGCCCAGGCTGGAGTGCAATGGTGCAATTATACATAGATCACTGCAGCCTCCAACTTCTAGGCTCAGGTGACTCTCTTGCCCCAGCCTCCCAAGTAGCTGGGACTACAGGTGTGCACCACCACACCCGGTTAATTTTTTTAAGTTTTTATTTTTGTAGAGACAGGATCTCACTGTCTTGGCCAGGCTGGTCTCAAATTCCTGGCCTCAAATGATCCTCCCGCCTTGGCCTCCCAAAGTGCTGGCATCACAGACATGAGCCACCACGCCCAGCTCAGTTTTTCTCCTCTTTAAATAAGGATAATATCACCCTTGTGATATTGCTGGGGAAAAATCGAGATGACACCCACTGAGCCCTCGGCATGGTTCTCAGCATCTAATGGGTTGCTCAAAAGGCCGTGAGCTTCCACCCCTTCTCACCTCGTATGAATTCCGTGGACGGGTGCTGGAAGGCCGGGCTGTGGAAGTGGATGTCCATGGCCTGCTGAGCCTCATGTATCATCTCAAGGAAGGGCTGGAACATGGCGTGGAAGTTCAGGGGCTCATAGGGAGAAAAGGGCATCAAGCTGCGAACGATGCGGGACTTGGGAAAGAAGAAGTGAGGCCTCCGGTGGGGCAGGCTGAAGGGCAGGAAGCGGTAGGAGTCCTGGGGCTCCCGGGCGAAGAACCTGTCCTGGAAGAGCTCGTCCATGATGCTGGATGCGCGGCTGAAGCGGTCCTGCATGACATCCATCATGTGTGTCTGCTGCCGGTCGTTCTCCAGCAGGGAGTCGATGCGGTCGCCGTTTATCCAGAAGTAGAAGGGTGAGCTCTGGTTCAGGAACTCCTCGAGCTGGGACAGCCAGCACGGGCACAATTAGGAGAAGCTCACCAAGGCCATGGCCTTCTGGCCTCCCACTCCCCGGGGAGCCAGGCCAGGCCCTGCCCATGGCTGTAACAGTCACACAGCAAGTGACCAACAGCCCAGCGGGACCAGCCCCCAGCACCCCAACTGTCAGGTCCACGCCCTTTCCTTTTACCTCCCTCCATGGGGGACAGTTTTGAGACACCTGGGAGGCCATAAGAGTCACAAGGCCCAACATTTCAGGTTCATCCATGGTCATCTTTGGCCACCAATGATATCCACCCCCTGCTCAGCTAAGGGCCAACTGATGTGACTTCAGGGACTGGAGCAATTCACTGAGTCCCAATCAAAAAAGCCCTGCAGCAGAGGACAGGAGCAATACTAATACACTAAAAAAATCTTACATTGGCTGGGCACAGTGGCACACATCTGTAATCCCAACAATTTGGGAGGCTGAGGTAGGAGGATTACTTGAGCTTAGGAGTTTGAGACCAGCCGGGGCAACTTGGCCAAACCCCATGTTTACAAAAAAAATACAAAACTTAGCTGGGTATGGTGGTGTGTGCCTCTGGTCCCAGCTACTTAGGAGGCTGAGGTGGGAGGATCACCTGAACCCAGGAGGTCAAAGCTGCAGTGAAACATGATCACACCACTGCACCCCAGCCTGGGTGACAGAGTGAGACCCTGTCTCAAAAAAAAAAAAAAAAATTCTTAAATCCTTCCACATAAGTGGACACAGGGCTCTGCCATCCCCCAAAGCGGTTATGTCATCCAGCTAAGCACTGCTGCGTGAGTTTTCTAAGAGAAGGTAGATACCTGGCCTACATCCTTTTGATGACTCCACTCTCACTACTCATGCCAGACATCACCAATGGAGCATGGCACTCTGGGCCCCAATGCAGCCAGCCAATACTAATCAATTGCATCTGGCATGTGGAATGAAGCATATTTCACTAGGCTCCCGTCCTTTCCCACTCAGCCTTGGCCACTGATGTGTCCCTTTTCACCTGGCGGCCAACCAGGCCCGAGCCACTTCTGCAGACGCGTGCGTAGAACTTCATGCAGGTCTGTTTCAGGCAGGGCTTACACTCTTCCCAGAGGGCCATCATGGTCTCATTGCACACTCCTGGGAACTCCTTCAGCTTTGTCTCTGATTCCCTGGTCTCACTTAGGGCATCCTAGAGGAAGACACGAGGCTGGCTGAGCCACACAGAGACCACAGGCTCACACACTCAAGGAGGTGCTGGGTGCCAGGCCCTCTGCCCAGGGCAGGCCTTCCCACAGGATGGGCACCCAGCATGCAAGTGTGCACCCCTGCTCCAGTTCAGGCTTCCCTTCATTCACCCACCTGGAATCCCCTTCCCACCCGGCTTGAAGAATCCACTCATCCTTTAAGATCCGACTGTTCCCTAACTCCTAGAAGCTTCCCAGCTCCTGGAACCCATGTGGACAGCACCTCTCTCTGATTTAGTGCGCTGATCATCTACTCAGTGACTACCCTCTCACTGAAGCCTCATTTTCTATTCTCTGCTTCTGGTATTTAAATTTCATCTTCCAAAGCAGGCTGCAGACTCCCTGAATCTTATCTTTCTATTGCAACCATGCCCCCTGGCATGCAAAGGGAATGGCAGGCTTTCAACACCAAAGCCACACCAGCTGTCAAAATTCTCTAATGGGTCCTTGCCACTTGATCCAATAATTCTCTAAGAATCTATCTCAGGCCAGGTGCAGCGGCTCACACCTGTAATCCCAGCACTTTGGGAGGCCAAGGCGGGCATATTACTTGAGGTCAGAAGTTCGAGACCAGCCTGGCCAACATGGTGAAACCCCGTCTCTACTAAAAATACAAAAATTAGCTGGTGTGGTGGTGCACACCTGCACTCCCAGCTACTTGGGATGCTGAGGCAGGAGAATCGCTTGAACCCGCAAGGCGGAGGTTGCAGTGAACCGAGATCAAACCACTATACTCCAGCCTGGGTGACAGAGCGAGACTCTGTCTCAAAAAACAAAACAAAACAAAACAAAGACTCTATCTCAAAGGAATCCCCTGACAAAGAAAAAGATGCTTAAAAATATTTGGTACAGTATTATCTTATGGAAAAAAAATAAAATCATAATCAACCCAGATGCTTAAAAGAGACAGGTTAAACAAACTGTGGTTCCTACAAAGAGTAAATGGTACATCATTACAAAGGATGTTTATAGTCCATTTTGAATATTATCATATGTACTGTTTATGTGAAAAATTCATAATTTTGTGCATAGCCACTGTCAAAAAGGCACAGAGGAAAAGAATAGGAAGAAATAGATCAAATGTTGACAGTGACTTGTCCTTGGGCAAAAGGATTATGGAAAAACTTTTCCTCTTCTATTTTTCTATATTAAAATCTCTATAAATGAGTGTGTTAGTCTTCAAAAAAATTAGTCTATCCACACCCCAGAGTTACGTGAGGTCTTTGTCCTGCTCCATCATCCCCTGTCCTCTGCTGGGCGAAGACAGCCCACCTCCCACTGAGCCAAGACACAAGTGCCACCCATGCTGCCTACTTCCTTTCCTTCTGGCTCACCTACTCCTCAACTAAGAAGTAGCTCTTAGTTGTAGCTCTTTGAGATACGCTCTTTTCTCCAAATGTGATGTGCTTTATTATAAAACCAGAATTGTTGAATGTCAAACTCCAGTGATAACCACAAAAGTGTGGGCATGAGACATGCTCCTTCCCCAGGAGCTATTTGAGGATTCTCATAGAATGGTGAGAAATGGCCTGTTAATCCCAGCACTGTGGGAGGCCAAGGCAGGCAGACCAAGAGGCCAAGGTTAAGAGTTCAAGACCAGCCTGGCCAATATAGTGAAACCCCACCTCTACTAAAAATACAAAAAATTAGCCGGATGTGGTGGCGCGTGCCTGTAATCCCAGCTACTCAGGAGGCTGAGGCGGGGAATCACTTGAACCCTGGAGGTGGAGGTTGCAGTGAGCTGAGATTGTGCCATTGCACTCCAGCCTGGGCAACAGAGCAAGACTCCATCTCAAAAAAAAAAAAAAAAAAAAAAAAATGGTGAGAACTGATACTGAGGCCAAGAAAGGGCATGAAGCTTGAAAAAAAGGTAGAGCTGCATCCAGGCCAGGATTCCCTGAAGTGGCTCCCATGGAGCTGTGCTCAAAGCAGCCAGGAAAAAAAAAAAAAAAATGAATTCCCTGGTCAATTTGGAAAACTCTGGGTTTCATGGAGTTACACAGGTTTCTTTACTGCACAACTTCTCAGAGCCTTTGAAATGCTTTTAACATGCATGATGGATCATGAAGCTGGCAGGTAGCTACATCTTAGCATCTGAAGTAGGGCGACCGTGAGAGGAGGTTTGTAGGATACTCTTAAGGAGACTTGATTTCTTAAATAAGTTGTTCATTGAATTATAGTGTTTTAGTTTTGTCGAATCATTAAGCACAGGCTAGACCTGCTATATCCACTACTGGGCTTAAGATGTTTCTTTATGAAGTAGTCCAGAACTCTAGGAAGACGTGGGGTGCAGTGTGCCTGCCTTAACCCTAACCGTATCAACCCAGCTAGATAAGCTTCCTGAAGGTTGGACACCACCCCCATCTGGGCCCCCGCCGCCACCCCATCCAGAGCCTGCTTGGAACTACTACGTGGTCAGGGTTTAGAAGCATCTATTGAAATGAATCTGGGCATTAGGCCCTGGGCCAGGCTTATAACAAAACCTGATCCAAGATCTCACTCCCTGATGCTTTCAAAAGCGAATGAACCTTTCCTACTTCTTAACTACAGCCCCAGCATCAGCTGACACAGCCTGGGAGGACTGCGGGTCACCATGGCAACCCAGCAAGGCACCGTGCAGTGACCCCCTCCCTCCCCTCCAGTGGGATGGTCGAGGCAGGGTGGCGTTCGTGGCTTCTCCTGACCTCTTTCTTCTTCTTGGCTTCCTCTAGGTTGCTGAGCAGTGTCTTGCGCTCTTCGTTTGTCTTCTCTATGAGAGTCTTTATCTCTTTCACCCCGTTGACAGCATTTTGAATTTCCTTATTGACGTACTTACTTCCCTGATCAGACATTTCTGCAAGAGAAGTGCAAGAGGTAGCATGAGGCGAGAGGAAGACGTGGCCTCGGGATGTAACCCTGGAATGAGCTGGAATGGCCAGAAAGGCCCGTTCAGTTCAGGGGCTGTCAAGGCTGGGACCCCCACCCCTGCCGGCAGGCAGCAGCATGGCCCCAGCCTTTCCCTGGCACAGGCTCCCATCACAGGCTCCTTGCTGACTACACCCTACTGCTCAGAAATGCAGACCATGGGAGCTGGCACACCCAGAGCTATGCCCAACCACTGCCATGTGCCCCTGGAGAACGAGCCGGGTGCAGAAGAAACTTGTCAAGGGAAAAAAAAAAAAAAACCCAGAAGTGTCAGCTCTGAAGCATCAAAATACAAAATTTGTCATTTTGGACACAAATCTTTCTAGAGTTCAGTTTAACCAGACATGTGTATTTCTTTGTTCCAATGCAGTGCCAGGTGACAGGAATAAGATGAGTAAATAAGGCGTAGCACTGATAACAAATGCAGTGAAACACTGTGTCACGTAAGTGCTACTTCACTGGTGTTTATCCCATGCCAAGCACTGCGCCAAACACTTCATGTGCAGTTTACATAATGCTCCAGCCCCTTACCATGCCCACTTCGCAGAGGGAGACATGGGAAGTGTGATATGATAGGTAGGGTCAAAGTGTCAATCAGGTAGGGGGAGTACGTTGTGGAGGTCTAACATACAGGTGGTGCTTATAGTTAATAACACCATATTATAACTGGAAATTTGCTAAGAGAGTAAGTCTTTCCACCATCCCACCATACAAAGTGGTCATCATTTCAATGTATGTGCATTTCAAAACATCATGTCATATACCTTAAATACACACAATTTTTATTTGTTAATTGTATCTCAATAAAACGGGGGGTGGGGGAAGTGTCATGAGATCAAGATAGTGGCCCAAAGTCACCCAGCTGAGAAGAGGTGAAACAGACTCACAGCCATGTCTGATCTGGGTTTTTAGCAATGATCCTGCAGAAGCAGTCAGCTCACAGGAGGGACAAGCTCTGGGCACTCCAAAGGGGAGAGGGATAAGAGCTCCAGTGGTCCAGACACAGCTTCGTGGAGGAGGCCTGGGAGCTGGGCCAAGGGGCCTGGGAAGGGAACAGCTGAATGAAATGCAGCAGCTGAAAGTGCTTGGGAAATGCCTGCAAATGCCGGCAGTCTAATGCACGCAGAGCCTGAACCAGGGGCCTGGGAGCAGAGGCTCAGAGGGGGCCCAGACACAGGCACCCAGACCCAGTGCAAAAGATAAAAACAGTCTGTAACACTGGGGCCTGATAGAGAGGCACTGAGCGGAGTTGGCTATCCTGCCCTCTGACCTCATCACCCTGTGGCCAGAGGCACATCACGCTTGGTGTACTCACCCTGGAGCTCATTGTCCGAGACCGTCTGGTCCCCCAGGACCTGCCCACTCTCCCAGGTCAGCAGTAGCCCCACAAACAGCAGCAGAGTCTTCATCATGCCTCCAATTCTGGAGTCCTCGCACGCCTCTGTTTGCAGAGAACAGGAGACCATCATGGGAACAGCTTAGACAGCCTGCTGGCGTCCCGCCCACCTGCCGCCTGCAGCAGCTCCCCAGGGCCTCACTGCCCTCGGCTGTCCCCACAGCAGGCACTGCTGCACTTTTATTCCTGAGGAAATGGGGGAAAGAACCAGACTTGCCATGGACACCTCAAATGAAAGCGAAGGCAGGAGGTGCAGAGAGGGA
This sequence comes from Papio anubis, assembly GCF_008728515.1. Taxonomy (NCBI): domain Eukaryota; kingdom Metazoa; phylum Chordata; class Mammalia; order Primates; family Cercopithecidae; genus Papio; species Papio anubis. Next base: position 25,746,463 of record NC_044983.1, read on the forward strand.
GGGACTGCAGGACAGCAACGTTGAGTGGCCAAAACAAGAACCCTGGCATTGGAGGAGCCAGGCTCTTGTCCAAGCCACATCCTCCCCCGCAATCAGCGAGGCACACAGGCTTTCTGCATCCTGGCCTCTTTGTCCAGAGTGGTATCGATCATGTCAGACACTGAAAATACCCGCCTTAGGTCACGCATCCGTCCCTCCCCATGCCACCTCCACAGAGGGACTGCATCCCACAGACCAGCCTCGTCCTCTGCAGTGTGCATCTAAATCTTCACCCCAGCAGACACTCCCCATCCACCACAGCGCTGCAGCCCTCAGCACCACCTGAACTTGATTTTCAAGAGCCGGGGGCAGCAGCAGCCATTCCTTCACACCGAATCCATCTGCATCCCCAGTGGGAGGCTTGGACCTGGCTGCCTGTGCTTTCAGGGGTGGAAGTAGTGGAAGCCAGGAAGGACAATTCCCTTCAGAGAGTAGAGCGGGTTCGCAGTGGCCCGAGGAGCAAGCTTCCCAGAGAAAAGTCCCTTTGGAAGGATGAGTCCTTTTGCTCTGCCAGGCCCTCCACACGGCCCATCCCCTCTAAGCCCACAGCAAGCTGCCCTGCCAGTGTTCCTGCCACCACTGGGCTGGCTGCCCTGAGCCAGGGGGCACAGGCCACAGCCCCGGTCTTACACAATGGACCCTTTCCCAGAAGCTGAGGCTGTTGCATAAAACAGAAACCCCTCCCCCTGCACCCCACCCCTACCATCCCCCCTCCTAAGAACTGCTTATCTGAGCTCACCCATTTCCCATAACAAAACCAACAGGAAGGTGGGGTTCCCCTTCCTGAAATGGTTCACATCCAAAGCCCGCTCAACCCAGCAGGCCCATCTGGACACTCAGTAGCACATTAACAAGGAGTGCCTCTCACGAGAAGTAATCAGGCACACAGAGCCAGGGAGCAGCGTGGGAGAAGAGATGGGGTCAGCGCCTTCCCCACAGACGGGGTGGGTGGTGGAGACCGGGCTCACCAGGAAGGCTGTGGTCTCACGGGCTCTGCCCCAGCTGCCCACTGAGCCCTGAAATGCCTCCAGCAGGAACAGAGCCTTTGTCATGCCAGAGAGACAAAGCCAGCCAGAAACACCTCGGCCAGGGGCCCCTGAAAGCAACAACTTCTGGAAAAACCCATTCAGAACTAGGTTCTGACCAGAAGACAGGGTGTTGGGTCCTGAAGAATGGGGCAGCCAAAGGCAAGATACAGGAAAGGAATTCCAGACTCAGCAGCGGGCATAGAGAGCCTGGGGTCCCTGGTGAGCCATCCAGCTCAGAGCTGGGAAGGGGGTCGTTCTCTCACCCAACCCCTCCACCTTAGCAGTGAGGCTGAAGCCCAGAGAGGGCATGGGACTCCCTAGGGCCCACAGCATGCTCATGGGACTCCATAGGGCCCACAGCATGCTCATGGTAACCCCAGGATGAGAGCCCAGCCCTCCCGACCCCTAGTCCAGTGTTCTTTCCTTGATTCCAAGTCACTTAAATATCTGAGCCTCAGTTTCTTCATCTGTAAAATGGATCTAGTCCACACCTCAGAGAGGAGAATGTGTTCTGTAAACAAGAGGGTCTTATGTAATCATAGTAAATTCTGACTACTTCAATATTAGACTGAGGTCTGAGGCTGGGCATTGGCAGTGTCTAATCAACATGTCTGGAGAGGGGCAGGAAAACCGAGACAAGCACACAGAGGCCACCTGTGGTCCCCCGGACTGTGTGGCTCTGCTTTGGTGAAATGATTGACCACTTTTTAAAGTACTTATGAATCACTGCAGGGCTGGTTATAATGTTGGTTCTGAGTCAGAATCGGCTTTTTCAGCCAGTCTGCAGGTGATGTGGATGCTGCTGATCCGAGGAATGTTCTAGAACCATGACTACAGAGCCGACCTCCTTTCCTTTGCTCAGACTCACCTCCCCCCTCATCTCCTCTGCCTCCTGGGAGCCTGGCTGCCAGCTGCTCTGGGTGGAAGAGCCATGTCAAGGCCAAGGCCCTCGAGTCCCCAGCACTCCCACACAGCCTTATTCCCCCTAAGAAGGCTTAAACCACCTGGCCTTGCTCCTTCTACCAGAAAAGGCCAGTTCTGTGGACAAAGGGGCTGTGCAGGTGAAGAGGAGGAGGAGATGGGGTGGGGAGCAGGCTGACTTTGAGAGCAACTCTGCTCCAGGCACACCCTCCTGGGAGCTTTGAACTGAGCAACTTCCCAAAACATTTCCAAGCAGGGCAGGGCTGGAGGCTTAAGAAAATCAATGACCTGGTGGGGCGCAGTGATTCACGCCTGTCATCCCAGCACTTTGGGAGGCCAAGGCAGGCAGATTACTTTAGGAGTTCGAGACCAGCCTGGCTAAGGTGGTGAAACCCTGTCTCTACTAAAAATACAAAAATAAGCCAGATGTAGCAGCTTGTGTTTGTAGTCCCAGCTACTCAGAGGCTGAGACACGAGAATTGCTTGAACCTGGATGGCAGAGGTTGCAGTGAGCCGAGATCGCGCTACTGCACTCCAGCCTGGGCAACAGAGTGTGATTTGATCTCAGAAATAATAATAATAATAATAAATGAAAGAAATGAAGAAAGAAGAAAGAGAAAGAAAGAAAAAGAAAGAGAAAGAAAGAAAAAAGAAAGAAAGAAAAAGAGAAAGAAAGAAAAAGAGAAAGAAAGATAGAAAGAAAGAAAATCAATGACCATGAACAGGGAGCTGTGGGGAGGACGGGAAGACAGCGAAGAGGGCAACAGCTGGTGAGGGTTTTAATCCCAAAGCCCCGGCTCCTATCTGCCTCTTCAAATGGAGAAAACTAAATCAAAAGGAAAATAAGAAAGATAGTCATCTGTAATTCATACCATCCAGAGGCAAATGTTAGCACCGTGGTATATTTCCTTCTGTCTTCCATGCAGTTTATACAATCAGATCCTTCACATTCACCATCTTCAAATATTCTTTAAGAACATACTTTTGTGGCTATGTAATACTCCACTTTCTCACGGACCCAAGTTTATTTTACCATTCTCACAAGATTGGCCGTTTCAGTTGTGCCCAATGCCCCACTATTATTATAACTTACATTCTCATGGGCATCTTTTTTTTTTTTTTTTTTTTTTTGTATCTGTACTTACCTTTAAATTCCTAACCTCTCCCTTTAAAAAATAAAAATAAAAATCAGCTTCTTTTTCTTTCTTTTTTTTTTTTTTAACTAGGTCCAGAAATTCTGGAAGGTCAGGAGGCTTTGGCTGTAATCCCAATTCTGATACTTATTTGCTGTTTAGTGTTGGCACCAGTCCTAAACCTCTCCAGGTCTCAGATTATCATCTGTAAAATGAAACCGTGGAATCAGAGGTCTGAGGCCTGGTGGAGCTTGTGTGACTTTTCTCTGATGCACCTCAGATGCATTAGGAGGCAGAAAAAGTAGGATTTCGGTGGTTGCAGCATATACTTAAATCCGCAGGCTCATACTTACAGGCACAGTGTCCAGAGAGCTAGAGAATTTAGAAGAAAACTGGATGACTCATGCATGCAAGCCGAGAGCCACAACTGAGAGATCCGCATCTTCGCAGGGGACATGCTGCAGGAAGGAGCTCCGTGCAGACCAGCTCCGTCACCTGCTAGCCTGGGTCTCCCGCAACGCGGCAGGTCTCCAAGTCTCAGTTTCCCCATCTTTGCGAAAGGATGATCATTATATCCGCTCTATTTATCCCCCACAGAATTGTGGTTGGAGCTCGTGCGCTCAGGCAGCGGTTGCGCCGGGGCCCCTGGTTCAGCTGCCTGGTAATGGGGCTCCGGCCACCTCCCCTCCCTGGCTTCCTGGGCTCCGTCAAAAGCGCAAGGGTTGTGACTGCGAGCTCTGTCATCCCTCTCTGCCTGGCTACCAAACCCTGCCCGCCCATCCGTCCCGGTGTAGCTCTGCGCAAGGGTAGGGAAGATGGGGACATCTCACCGGTCAGCGGCACCCGGTGCCCGCGCGCTCCTCCTGGCGACGCCGCGTGGTGAGCACTGGGAGGCGCCGTATTTATAGCGGTCGGCTGGCACACACCCCCTTTGGGGCTGGCTGCAAACCTGCATGACTCACGCCCAAAGAATGCCGCGGAACGCAAGGGGAGCTTTCTGGAAGCCGGGAGGCGGGGGCCGGTGCAGCACCGGGCTAGGGGCGCCGGGGGGCGCATCATCACCGCGAATGGCTGTGCTGGCTCCAGGGGAGACCCTGAGGTGCGGCCGCTTGGTGCTCCCGGGAGGGAAGAGCCTGAACTCGCTTGCCCAGCTGGGCGCCCCTCTCACGCGGTTAGCCCGGCCCTCTGTCCCAGTCCAAAACACAGTGTCACAGTTCCCTGGCCCCGTTGAACTTAACCTTCACATTACACACGCGCCACTTCTCTTGGCCCATTTAAATAGTAAAGAGTCAGACATAATGAGGGTGGGATGGAGAGGGGCCTTGTGCTGGAGAAGAGGGCACAGAAAGTATTGAAACGCCTTCTCCTGGAAACACCACACTGATGGGGTCCCTGGACTGAGCCGCCAGGCCTGGAGGGAACAGAATTGTGTTTAGGAGTGATCAGAGCAGATAGTGGAGAGCCTGAAGGCCTCTCTGGGCTCCTTGATCCACGGAGCTTGAGCAATCATTGTCCCCCATCCTCTTGGAACCCAGCCAAGCAGGGTGGGCTTCATGGGTGTGGGACCCTCGCAGATCCACGTTTGGTTTAAGGGGCTACTGTGACAGTCTTGAAATTCTTCATAGTTTTTGAACCAGTGGCCCTGAATTTTTATTTTGCACTGAGCCTTCCCAATTAAGAAATCAGATCTGTGTCCAGAGGGGTTTGCTGGTCTCCAGCTGCTGAAGTTCCTTCTGCTGAGAGCAGGGAGAATCCTGTGGCAGCCACCCCAACCCCTGACAAGGAGGGGGAAATCCAGGAACCCTGGAGGTGCAGCTTGGGGAAGAAACTAATTCTTGGGGAAGAAACTGAGCCGTCCATTTTGGAGCCAGGGATGTTTGAGCCCCAGGAGGGAAGTCAAGGGGCTGACAGTTGGGGTAATGGGTCGACAGGGCGGGCACAGGCAGCCCCACTGGGGGTGGCAGACTTTGAAAACCATGTGAAACAAAGGGGCTTAAAGGAGAGCTGTGTGGTCAGGGGCTGAGTTTTCCCGTTCAGGATCAGGACTATGGAGGCACAACATGGAGGCCCAGTGCCTTGCTTGCCCAACGTCCTGGGGCCACTAGGACCCCAGCCCTTTTCAGGAGGCAGCCTGGGGGAATCTTCGAGGTCCATGAAAAAGTGGGAGAACCCGGACCAGGTCCATGAAAGCCTGATTACAGTCCTAGGTGTGCCCCGAGACACTGGGTGACCTTGGACCAATCACTTTGCCCTTGGGCCTCGGTTTCTTCCATCTGGACAATGAAGAATCGGGAATGGATCATCTCCATGGCTCCCTGCAACCTAACCTAGTGCCAAGCCAAGTATAAGAGGATCATTAGCCCAGAAGAAAAAAACAATGCCCCAGAAGAAGCTTCACTTTATTTTTCTTTAAAAAAAAAGAAGTCTAATTATCAGTAACAGCTACATTTTCTGTGGACAGCGCCTCCTCCTTATCAATGCCTGAGGTTAGCAGAATTGTTTTTGAGCTCGCTCCTTGTAACTTTTCTGTTCTGTAGCTCCCCCAGCATCCGGAACAGGAGGCATAAATCCAGTTATATTTTTAAAAATTAGACTTTGGAGGTCAGTCAGTGAGATCTGCCTTAGCCATCTGAATTAGGGGAAGGGAGGAGAGGAAGAAAGGATTTGGGAGAACATAGCATGATTCACAGATTCACAGTTGATCCCTTGGGAATAACTACTTGATTATTCCCACTACTAATCAAACAAGGTTCAGAAGATCAAACTTTGAGGGGAAAAAAGTGTGAATTTTGAAAGTGCCATAAATGCATCACCAGATGTTTAATATTCTAAGTAGATCATAGAGATTGATTGGTTCAGGACTTGCACACTGCCTGATTCCTACTCCATCCCCAACATCTGCACCAGGTGGTCATCCTGCCTGTGTTTGACCACCACCAATAACAGGCAGCTCACTACCTTCCATGCAACCTTTTATCTAGTAAAGCTTTTGATAAAGTTGGGGCCTTTTTTGATTGAGTCACAGTCTGGCTCGTGTATGGGCCAATCCCGAGCCCAGTTCTGCCCTCTGGAGCCACAGAGAGAAAATCCAGCTTCTGTCTCCCAGAGTCCCTTCTGATATTTGAAGGCAACTTAGTCTGCTTTTCCCAGTGACCTCCAGGCTTGCAGCTCCTTGCCTTGCCATGGTTTGCAGACTTTTCCCCAGCCCTTTGGCATTCTGGACCTCATCTCTCTTGAAACTCTTGGCCCAGCCCTGGGCCAGCCAATGTCAGCAGGGAGCCTCGGGCCAGTCAATGCCTGGGGGCCTGAGCACACAAAGCAGAGCAGAACCATTCCTTCCCTTGCCCTAAACACTCCAAATAAGCTTTATCAGATGCTGAGTCACTGGGCTGATTCATACAGAATGCATCATCTTCTTGGCAGGTGCTGCTGCTTTATCCTCTGTCTCCCATCATAGCTTTAGCTTGATTTCCTTTATTGGAGAGTCGGGGCCATGGGGAGGGCCAGGGAGCGACAAGTAAAGACCCTTGCATTTATCTGTTTATCTCTTTATGCTTTGTGCACCATCTCTGGCTGCCTGGATGTCTCTGGGGCTGCTTCGCTACGCAGTGTCCTTATTACACATCCCCAACCAGGCTTTGTCTGGCTCAGCACCACGAGCAGCACAGCTCAGCCAACAGTTTGATACAGCTGGAACAAACTAGGAATGGGCAAGAGCAGTATCCTGTGGCCTGTGATTCAGAATCACTCTCAAATTGGTGTGGTGACTCATGCCTGTAATCCCAGAACTTTGGGAGGCTAAGGTGAGAGGATTGCTTGAGCCCAGGAGTTCAAGACCAGCCAGGGCAACATCGCGAGATCCCGTTTCTACAAAAAATAAAAATAAAAAATTAGCCAAGCATGGTGGTGCAAGCCTGCAATCTCAGCTACTCAGGAAGCTGAGATGGAGGATCGCTTGGGCCCATGAGGTCAAGGCTGCAGTGAGCTATGATCGCACCACTGCACTACTGCCTGGGCAGTAAAGTGAGACCCTGTCTCTCAAAAATAAAATAAAATAAAAAGGGAATCACTCTCTAAGGGGAGTGGGGAGGGAGGATGATGAGAGATTGGTCAACCAGTACACAGTTAAAGTCAGATGGGAGGGATAAGTTCTGGTATTCTATTGCACAGCAGAGTTGACTATAGTTAACAATAATGTATTGTGTATTTCTTTTTATTTAACTTTTATTTTAGGTTCAGGGGTAAACGTGCAGGTTTGTTATAGAGGTAAACTTGTGTCATGAGGGTTCGTTGTACAGATTATTTCCTCACCCAGCTACTAAGCCTAGTGCCCAAAAGGTATTTCTTCTAATTCTCTCCCTCCTCCCACCCTCCACCTTTATCTAGGCCCCAGTGTCTATTGCTCCCCTCTAGGTGTCCATGTGTTCTCATCATTCAGCTCCCACTTATAAATGGACACATGCAGAATGTTGTTTTCTATTCCTGTGCTACTTCACTTAGAATAACAGCCTCCAGCTCCATCCATGTTCCTGCAGAAGACATGATCTCATTCTTTTATATGGCTGCATAGCATTCCATGGTGTATATGTACCACATTTTCCTTATCCATTTGCCACTGATGGGCATTTAGGTTGATTCCATGTCTCTGCTCTTGAGAATAGCGCTGCAATGAACATATGCGTGCATGTGTCTTTATGGCAGAACAATTTATATTCCTATATATACCCAGTAATGAGATTGCTGGGTCAAATGTTAATTCTGTTTTTAGCTCTTTGAGGAATCGCCATACTGCTTTCCCAAATGATTGAACTAATTTACATTCCCACCAACAGTGTACATTAGCCTTCCCTTTTATCCACAACCTCACCAGCATCTGTTATTTTTTGAATAATGTATTGTATATTTCAACATAGGTAGAAGAGAGAACTTACAATGTTCTCGCCACAAGAAACATTTGAGATGGATTTGCTCATTACCCTAATTTGATCATTACACAATATGTATACGTATCAAAACATCACATTGTACCCCACAAATATGTACTATTCTTGTGTCAATTTTATTTTTTTTTAAGACTTAGTAAGAGGCTGGGCGCAGTGGCTCACACCTGCAATCCCAACACTTTAGGAGGCCAAGGTGGGGGATCACAAGGTCAAGAGACCATCCTGGCCAACATGGTGAAACCCCGTCGCTACTAAAAATACAAAAATTAGCTGGGCATGGTGGCATGCGCCTGTAGTCCCAGATACTTGGGAGGCTGAGGCAGGAGAATCACTTGAACCCGGGAGCTGGAGGTTGCAGTGAGCTGAGATCGTGCCACTGCACTCCAGCCTGGCAACAGAGCGAGACCCCGTCTCAAAACAACGACAACAAAAACAAACAAACAAACAAACAAACAAACAAAAAACCTTAGTAAAAAAGAATCACTTTCCAAGCTGTAATTATTTAATGGGTATATACATTTATTTAATCAATTACAGGTCCATGATAAACTGGTGGCTAATAAAATCATATCCAGTGAAATCAGCCCACAGACGATACAGAGGTATTCTGAGTGATTTTCCCCCGACCTCCATAAAGTCCAGAAACTGTCACTCCATCAGTGGGTGTGTCTCATCTTCCCATTCAGGAGCTTCTTGGGGAAAGTTCTGAGGCCAGCCAATCCTGAACTGCTTAGCATGTCCTACAAGTAGACAAAGGTTGCTTATGCCACCTTCACTATCCCTCGTGCTCTTGACTGGCTATGTGGTCTGTATTTCACTCCAGAGTTGCTTTACTGTGACCTTTAGCTCCAGTTATTAGGTGAGTGACCCCTTAAAAAAAAATGGTGCCAGATCTGCCTTAAGTCAAACCTGCTTTTTCCACAACTACCCAGATGACAATTAATAATTATTTTAGACCAATGGTTCTCAGCTACACAATGGCTATACAATGGAATCGCCTGGGAGCTTTAAAAATTATCAGTGCCTGAGTCCCACCTCCAGAGGTTATGAATGAATTAATTGTGGGTGGAGCCGGAGCATCAGGATTTTAAAACTCTCCAAGTCATTTTAATGAGCACCTAAAGTCAAGGACCACTTCTGAATTTAACCCATCTTCTCACTGCACCTCTCTGTCATTATTAGAGCATCTGATATTGCTCTCATTTTACAGAAAATGTAAAGGGGTGCAAAGGAATCTTAGCAGGTTTTGTTTACATGGAGCTAAAGTCTGCCTCCTTATAACTTTTTTTTTTTTGTTTTTTGTTTTGTTTTATTTTGTTTTTTGATATGGAGTCTCACCCTGTTGGCCAGCCTGGAGGGCAGTGGCATGATCTTGGCTCACTGCAACCTCTGCCTCCTGGGTTCAAGTGACTCTTGTGCCTTAGCCTACTGAGTAGCTGAGATTACAGGTGTGCGCCACCACGCCCGGCTAATTTTGTATTTTTAATAAAGACAGTGTTTCACCATGTTGGCCAGGCTTGTCTTGAACTCCTGACCTCAAGTGATCTGCCCCTCTCGGACTCCCAAAGTGCTGGGATTACAGGTGTGAGCCACCGTGCCTGGCCACTGCCTTATAACTTCTTTGCCCCATATCTTATTTGTAAGGCAATACATAAGTTGACCCCTCTCCCACAAGAAAGCCCTTCAAACATTTGAAAACCAATATTGTATCTCAACTTAAATGTATTTCCTTATAGCATAAGGTCCCTCAACCTCCTCGCATTGAGTGGAGTTGCCAGATAACCTCACTCTCCTCATCCCTGCCCCCAAGGATGCTGCATTTCTTCATTGTCCCTCTGTGTGGCTTTTACACCAAACACGGGAGAACTGCTTTGACTGGCCAGGGGAGAGAGTGGCAGGATGCTTTCTACCTGTGATTTGAGAGGTGTCACTTATTGTGGTCCCAAGGCGCTCTCTGCTTCCTTTTGTATTATCTTATAATACACTGTGCTTCTCAGATTGGCTCAAGCTGACTTCTGGGGAGGCTGTACTGCACGCAGAGACAAGGAGGCCACTGGCTCTGGCATTACTCAGAGATTTTGGGGGGAAAGTCAATGTTTGGTGAGTAAACTTCCCTTTCCCTTCCCTTTCTCCCTCTGGCTCTCCCTCCCTCCATTCCTTTCTTCCCTCCTTCCTCCCTTCCCTTCTCTTCCCTTCCCTTCCTTCCTTTCTCTCTGCCTTATTTTCAATTCCTCGCTAAATCTCCTGCTTCGAAAGTAAAATGGATGTCTATTTATATACATACAGATACATATATTTATATTTAGAATATATGTGTGCATGTGTGTATATATGTGTGTATGTATATATCTATCTAGATATTGATATCTACGAAATGGATTTTGCCTTTTTATCTTTTCCAAAAAATAAATACAAAATTATATGATACATATTGCTTACCTATCTACTCTTTTCCACTTAATAAAATATTATGAACATCCCTCTGAGCTAATGCACAGACAGATCTAACTCATATTTTTAATGGCTATATAATATTCCACAGTGAGGCTGAGCATATGTTCTTCAGCCATTCCCCTTGTCCAAGTTTTTCCTGTCACTCTGAGCACTGCCACAATAAACAGCCTTCTGCATGCATCCTAATTTGTTAGAGCCTTTATGGCTCTATATGAGGTAGACAGTCCCACTGAGACGCCTGGATGAAAGAGAACATGTATTCCTAATGCTCATATATCTTACCTGATGACTTTCTGTCATCAGGTGAAGCTGCTGTGGCTTCCACCCTGTCTGAGAATGTCCATTACCCTATGTTGATCAGGCTGGTGTTGATCCTTTGAATTTTTGCCAATCTTGTGGGTGAAAAATGACATTTTTACCACCTTAATCTCTTTGTATATTTTTTGTTTTCAACTATTTATTTTTAAATAAAATTTCCCCTCTGTCACTTGTCTATCCATATTGTTTGCTCATTTTATCAAGTTATTCATCTTTTTTTCTATCAATTTATAGGTGCTCTTTAAATAAATAGAGAAAGTGACCCTTTGTGCGTTGTCAATGTTTTTCCAAGCAGATTATCATTTTTTAATCCTTGATTACCGTGGACTTTTTAAACTTTTTATGCAAGTGATTTTTGTTCATCTTTTTCTTTATAGTTTCTAAATCTCATGTCTTGTTTAAGAATGTCTTCTGCTGGCTAGAAGACAGCTATTCTAATTTTCTTCTAACTTTCTATTGTGTCAATTTCTTATTAGATATGTAATCAAAATGGAATTGATATGTTTGTGGTGTATGTGTGTAGGACTGTGTGTGTGTGTAAGACTGTGTGTATGCATGTGTAAGAGAAGGATGAGGTAGGATCTAACTTCATTTTCTTCCAGATGTATAGCCAATTATGTCAACATAATATATCAAATAAATCACCCTAATCACACTGAGTTGAAATACCATTTTTTCACACATAAATTTTCCAAATAAACTTGGATCTGTATCAGGACTTTCTAGTTTATTCCTCGGATTCCTCTCTTCTTGCATAATATACTGTTTTAATGACATAGCTTTTAAAAATATTATTTTATTTATTTTTGAGACAGGGTCTCACTCTGTCACCCAGGCTGGAGTGCAGTGTCATGATCACGGCTCACTGCAGCTTCGACCTCCCTAGCTCAAGCAATCCTCCCATCTCAGCCTCCCAAGTAGCTGAGACTATAGGTGCACACCATCAGGCCCAGTTAATTAAAAAAAAATTTTTTTATGAGACAGGATGTCAGTATATTACCCTCCTCAGCCTCCCAAAGTGCTGGGATTACAGGTGTGAGACGCCACTCCCAGCTGTAACTACCTAGCTTAAAAATAATATTTAATATTGAGAAAGTCATCTTCTTCACTCTTCCTTTTCAAATTTTCTTGACTTTTCTTGGACATTAATTCTTCTATATAAACTTTAAATTAATTTTGCCCCATTGAAAAGACACGGCATTAGGCCTGGTGCATTGGCTCTTGCCTGTAATCACAGCAATTTGGTAGGCTGGGGCAAGAGGATCACTTGAGGCCAGGAGTTCAAGACCAGCCAGGGCAACATAGCGATAATCCCATCTCTACAAAAAATAAATTAAGAAATGAGCAGGGCATGGTGGTGTGTGCCTGTGGTCCTAGCTAGTTAAGAAGCTGAGGCAGGAGGATTTCTTGACCCCAGGAATTTGAGCCTGCAGTAAGCTATGACCGTACCACTACACTCCAGCCTGGGCAACAGAGGGCGACTCTGTCTCTAAAAAGAAAAAAATAATTAAAAGAAAAAACATGGCATTGTAATTATAATTGCATTAAATGTACATATTAGTTTTAGAAGAATTCACGTTTCTATTCTTTCTTCCTGTGTAGGACAATAACATATGTCTAGAGTTAATTCAAACTATTATTTTTATTTGTAAATGCATTTTCATACAATTTAAAAATATCAGCTCCTACCCTCAATTCAGTAAAACCATTATTATTGAATATTAAAATATATTTTTTTTTCATTGTGGTATGGCATGTAACTCTAATATAGTTTTCAAAAATAAAATGAAAGACTTCAAAGATATGTTTACTACTTCTTTTCCATCATTATGGCAATGGAAAAATTAAAGAAATCCTGACTAAGCATTTTATATTGAAATTTATCAGATGATTGTTCACACCTTTTTCTGTCATTCAGCATTCAACTCCTGTCTTAGTCTGTTTTTTGTTGTCTACAATAGAATACAGAAAACTGGGTAATATATAAAGAATGAGAATTTACTTTTTACAATTATGGAAGAGGAGAAGTCCAGGTTGAGGGACTGCATCTGGTGAGGGCCTTCTTGCTGGTTGGGACTCTCTGCAGAGTCCCAAGGCAATGCAGGGCATCACATGATAAGGGGGCTGAGTGTGCCAGTTCAGGTCTCTCTTCCTCTTCTTATAAAGCCATCAGTCCCACTCCCATGATAATTCATTCATCCATTACCCCACTTATCCATTAATCCATGAATGGATTAGTCCATTTATGAGGGCAGAGACCTCATGACCCAATCACCTGGTAAAAGTCCCACCTCTCAACACTGCCACATTGAGGATTAAGTTTCAATGTGGATTCTGGAGGGGATAAATATTCAAACCACAGCAGCTCCCCTTCTTTAAGACACAGTTTAGCATGCAGTAGGTGCTTAATGAATGCTTGTTAAATTACCTGAAATAACTTTTCCATTAGTGCAATCTAAGATCCTATTTATTTTTGATTCATATCAAAGCTATACTATCCATGAGGATAGGAAACATATCTCTGGTTCATAGTACTTGGCTACACAAGCAAAATATATTAATTTAATAAATGAACAAAAGTCATGCATGACCAAATATCAACTAGATCTTTTTCTCTGAATTACTCAGCTTCATCCTTTACTAGTGAAAATGATGTGATACTAAATGTGGGGTTTTATCTCTCTTGAATTGTATCTTATCAGTGCACTATAGCCCTCTGTCAAGATTGTTCTGAATTTTGTTCTTCCAGTTTTGAGTGAGAAACAAACAGGTAAGCGGGACTTCTGGGTCTCCATCCAGAACACGGATAGAAATGTCCATCATGTCCTTCTTATCATGTTAAAAGCCCAACCTGCTACAGGGCTCCCATGAAGACATTTCTGTGTACCAAATGCTTTGGAGAATACCTTCCCCAAAGCAGTCCCATCTCTCCAGCTCTGATCCTTCTATTTTAATATGTCTAATTCCTCAACACCTGAAGACAGAGATGTTTCCAGTCCTATTTGCAGTAACCTAAATCGTAGGACTTCCTGCAGGGATCCCTTTTCATTGTCCAGTGGATCATTCAATTAAAAGACGCTTCCCATTCCCACATACCCTCAAGCCTCTTTCTTTTTTCATCTACATCCAGCCCCAAATGAAGTCAGCCACTTTCTTGCTGAATTTATAATTGATTCAGATGAAGAACCTAGGTAGTTTTTCTTTGCTGTTATATTAATCTGTGAGGGTTAAGCGCTGAAATATCCTTTGTAATTAAGCGACTTTTCTCAGAACTGTATCCTTACAGAGTTCATGAAATAAGGTTCATGAACCTAATTAATGAACCCAATTAATACCTAAGGTTCATAGGTATTAACTTGACCCTATTAAGCCCTCTGAAGATTTATCAGGCTACAGGAGGCCATGTTATATAGCATCACCCACTGGTGTAAGAGTGGTATTGCAATACACCTCTTGGCCATTATAATACTCAAAAAATTCCAGTACTGGTAAATGTACAGTGAGGCAAGAATCCATAGACATGGGAGATATCATAGGGGAAGTTCTGGGAGGAAGTAAGGAAGAAAGGAGACTCTTGAATTGTGAAAATATCACATAGTTCAGAGGATGGCCTTTAAAAAGTAAATTTAACACTTAATCTGGACAAGTCTTCAATAGAGTATGTTGATGGACCTTTTTTTTTTTTCAGGGCATTCTATTTCTTATTGTAAATTGAAGTCAACATTAGAACTAAATTGAAGTTTTCATTTTATAGCCAACTTTGCTAGAGCACGGTTATGACATTCCCTTGACTAGTCCTCTGTGTTCTCTCAAAAATATTTCGCTCTTCAACTTCCAAAGGATTGATTTTTGGGGGAGAAACCAAGGCAGCAACACTGCATGAAGCTCCAATTCATGACATTAGAAAGCTCATTAGGGAGAAAAGGTAAAAATTCTGCAGAGGTCTGGGTTGGAGAGGGGTTCGTTAATGAGTTAGGGTTCACCAACATCTTTGTTTCCCTTTTCTTCATGGAAACAGAGCTAGGGGATTTTTTTCCCAGCTTCCTTAACCTCTAGTTGGAGCCATATGACCGAACTAAGGTCAATGGAACAAACGTGCCTGATAGCAATTGTGTGACTCCTCCAGGCCTATCGCATGATTTTCTACACTGCACACTCCTCCTATCTCTCTCCTTTCTACCAAATCTTAGAGGCTACATATTGAAGATGGCAGCATCGCAAGATGGAAGGACACTGGATCCTTGAGTCAACATTTATAAGACAGACACCAAACTTGCCATGGATTGTGATGTGAATAAGAAGTAAACGATTATTGTGCTGTCACTAAAATCTCACAGTTATTTGTCAGAGCCAGGTATGACCATGTATGGTGCTACTTGCTCTAACAACTCTAGAAATTGATAGCTTGAAATAACATGCTGCTATACTAAAAATGGAAATATGGAAATACTGCATAGCAGGTGAGGACCCTGACATTAGGAGGCTGAACATGATCCTTGATGTTATGATAATTGGTAAACTGGGCCTATGATATTGAGGATAGCAGGCCCCATGCTATCTACCATGGAGTCAGCGTGCCTAGGGGCATCTGTTAGAAATAAGCAAAGTAGTGGTGTGTTCTCTGCTATTGCCTGTATTTAACGAAGGAACACAAGGAAGAGAAAAGTGAAATAATTGACTGATTTGCAAAGAGAAGTGAATGGGAACAAAGTTTGGAAAATTTAAGCCTAAAGGGAAGGAAAACACCAACTGCCTGTAGATCCCAGATAACAGAAGTAAATTGCAAAACTTTCCAGCAGCCAAGGCCCTCTTAGACTTAGCCAGGTGGAATGATTAGATTAAGGATGTGGCTTTTCCAGTCAACTCTTGTAGCATCAAGGTAGCTGACTGCCCTTAGGGAGAGAGGCCTGGGGTAGAGGAAACAAATGAAAACAGTAGGTTTGGAAACTACAGCTAGGAAAAAACTCTGGGTGTGGTCACCAGCCCATGGAATGGACTAGAAGCAAATAGATGAGATTTTGCTAAGTGTTGAGGGACTATCATTGCCCAAAACCCTTACACGTCCAGACCTTCACCTGTACCTTTGAGGTAGAAAGTGGGACTTGACTCCAGAGATGGGGCTTGAGCACCAGACCAAACTGAGGACTAGCTAAAACAGGGGCATGGCAGAAGGAACTTCCCATAAGACATGCCCATCAGGATGCCATGTCAATTTACCACTGTCATGCCAGCACCCAGATGTTACCACCCCTTTCCATGCAACGACCTGCAACCCAGAAGTCACCATCCTTTTCCTAGAAATGTCTGTATAAACCACTCCTTAATTTGCATATAATTAAAAGTGGGTATACATGTGACTGCAGAACTGCCTCTGAGCTGCTAATCTGGGCACACTGCCTGTGGGGTGGCCCTGCTCTGCAAGGAGCAGTCCCTCTGTTGCCGATGTGCACTGCCATTTCAATACAAGTTACTGTCTAACACCACCAGCTCTCCCTTGATTCTTTCCCAGGTGAAGCCAACAACCCTCCCAGGCTAAGCCCCAATTTGAGGGCTCACCTGTCCTGCATCATCCTGACTTGTGGAGCTAAAAAACAACCTTGCTCCAAGAAGAAGTGGGCTGAGAGAAGTGAACAGCCCTCAGGAATGACTCATTCCCCAACATCCACTTTAGATGTGCATAAAGAGGGTGATACACCAGGAAGCACCTTCCAGAGGGCACATCTAAGGTGTCATGGACAAGAGAATTCTTCCAGAGATCTGCATCAGGGCCTAAACAAGCAATTTTCCCCACCCCAAGGTTAGAGATCTTTACAACATCTGAGGGATCTCAACATTTCTGTAGATCAGTAGCAACTCTGTGTCTTTCATTCTTCCATTTTCTAAATGGGCATTTTGATTGTGATTATCAGATCCATATTCCTCCCATTTTATATGGGAGCTACAGGCTGACCTGATGAATAAGGATTACACAGAGAGCCTGGACTTTGATCTCAATGCAATGACCAGATGGGACTTTGAGTTGCCTCCATGGTGAGGGGTGAAGGTGTTGTATGTGTGAAAACAAAGGAGTGAACAGGTATTTGGTGACCAGGAAGGTGAACTATGTGGAGAATGCTGGTACCCCCTGATCTGTGTTTCTTCTCTCCTTCCAGGGCATATGGCTGCCTCTGTTTTAAAGCCCTCTTGCTGTTAGGTTGAGCCCAGTTTAGTGGGCTCTGGCCAATGGAATGTGGGTAAAAGTGCTGTATCCCACTTCCAGCCCAGTCCATAAAATTCTCCTATGCATGATCCTCCATTCTCTCTTCCATTTTGTAGCAACTTTAGAGGCCATTTGTTACAGATAATGGTATTACAAGATGGAAGAACCCTGGGTCCCTGAGTCATCATTTGGAAGAGAACTGCCTAACCCATATTGAATTGCAATGTGAGTGAGGAATAAGTTTTCATTGCATTAAAGATAATGGGGTGTGGGGATGGTTGCTACAGCAGCGATTGTTACTTACACTGACTAACATAAGGGTAGGGAATGCCTGTATTTAGAAAATACACCAGCTGGGCATGGTGGCTCATGCCTGTAATCCCAGTACTTTTAAGGTGGGCGGATCACCTGAGGTCAGGAGTTCTAGACCAGCTTGGCCAACATGGTGAAACCCTATCTCTACTACAAATACAAAAATTAGCTGGGCATGGTGGTGCATGCCTGTAGTCCCAGCTGCTGGGGAGGCTGAGGCAGGTGAATCACTTGAACCGGGGGGCAGAGGTTGCAGTGAGCCAAGACTGTGCCACTGTACTCCAGCCTGAGTGACAGAGTGAGACCCTGTCTCAAAAGAAAAGAAAAGGAAAAAGAAAAGAAGGCCAGGTATGGTGGCTCCCGCCGGTAATCTCAGCACTTTGGGAGGCTGAGGCGGGCTGATCTTGAGGTCAGGAGATTGAGACCATCCTTGCTAACAAGGTGAAACCCGGTCTCTACTAAAAATACAAAAAATTAGCCAGGTGTGGTGGCAGGCGCCTGTAGTCCCAGCTATTCAGGAGGCTGAGGCAGGAGAATGGCGTGAACCCAGGAGGCGGAGCTTGCAGTGAGCCGAGATAGCACCACTGCACTCCAGCCTGGGTGACAGAGCGAGACTCCATTCCAAAAAAAACAAAAAAACAAAAAACAAAAAAGGAAGGAAGGAAGGGAGGTAGGAAAGAGAGGGAGGGAGGGAGGGAGGGAGGGAGGGAGGGAGGAAGGAAGGAAGGAAGGAAGGAAGGAAGGAAGGAAGGAAGGAAGGGAGAAAGAAAGAAGGAAAGAAAGAAAGAGAAATAAAAAATATGCAAATAGGAGAAGCTAACAGCGAAAGTCAAAGAAGTTTAGAAGGAGGACCAGAAGTATGTAGGATCAGATAAGCCAGAAAAGCGTCAAGAAGGAGCTGTCAATGGAGTTTGTGATGGGTGATTTTGTGTGTGAACTTAGGCCACAGTTCCCAGATAGCTGGTCAAGCACTATTCTAGATGTTTCTAAGATGAAGGTATTTTTTAGATGAGATTAACATTTACATCAGCAAACTTTGAATAAAGTGAATTACCTTCCATAATGTGATTCTCATCCAATCAGGTGAGGGACTTAAGAGAAAAAAGATGTGGTGCCCTGAGAAAGAGAGAATTCTGCTTCCAGATTGTCATTAAACTTGAGCTGCAACATCACCTCTTTCCTGGGTCTCCAGCCTGTCAGTCTGCCCTGCAAATTTTGGACTTGCCAGCCTCCGTAATTGCATGAGCCAATTTCTTAAAATATTTATTTCTCTCTTTATCTATATAATATTTCTCTATACACCTATGTCTATGGATATGGATATATATATAAAGAGATGCATACATAGCTATATACATATGTCCTATTGGTTCTGTTTCTTTGGAGAACCCTCACTAATGGTGTTAAATGCTACAAAATGGTTGAAGAAGTTGCAGATTTTTGAGAAGGGTATTATATTTGGCAACTACGAGGAAGAGATCCCACCACCACGCCCGGCTAATTTTTTTTTTGTATTTTTAGTAGAGACGGGGTTTCACCTTGTTAGCCAGGATGGTCTCGATCTCCTGACCTCGTGATCCACCCGCCTCGGCCTCCCAAAGTGCTGGGATTACAAGTGTGAACCATCTCTTTGCTGATGCGTTTGAGTTATCATAGCAACAGCCCAGGATGCCCACACCCTTTAACACCACAGGGGCAGGGTTAGGCCATTTTTCCCACCAACTAAAGAAAGCTTGGATAAAAACGAGGGTCATTTTTTGTTATTTCCTTTTTTTTTTTTAAATGATGTAAGCTCTAATTTTATTTACTTTTTTTCTTTTTGATATGTCATAGTTGTATATATTTAGGGATACATGTGATATTTTGAGGCATGTATGCAATGTGTAATGGCCAGACCAGGGTAACTGGGACATCCATCACCTCAAACATTTATCTTTTCTTTGTGTTGGGAACACTCCAATTTTTCTCTTTCAGCTATTTTTGAAATACACAATTAATTGTTGTTAACTCTAATTTCCCTACTGTAGTATCAAATACCTGTTCCTTCTATTTAGCTGTATTTCTGTGCCCCTTAACCAACTTCTCTCCCTCTCCCCACCCACCTTCCTTCCCGGCCTCTGGTAACCACCGTTCTATGCTCTACCTCCATGATGTCCGTTTTTGTAGCTCCCTTATGTGAACGAAATCATGCAGCATTTGTCTTTCTATACCTGGCTAATTTCACTTAACATAATGACCTCCAGTTCCATCCATGTTGTTGCAGATGACGGGGTTTCATTCTTCTTTATGGCTGAATAGTATTCCATTGTGTACACATGCCACATTTTCTTTATCCATTCATCTGCTGATGGACACTTAGGTGGATTCCATATCTTGGCTAATCTGAATAGTGCTGCAATAAACATGGCAGTGTGCAGACGTCTCTTGGATATGCTGATTTCCTTTCCTTCGGGTATGTACCCAGCAGTGGTTGCTGGATCATTCAGTAGTCTATTTTTAGTTTTTTGAAGAACCTCCATACTGTTTTCCACCATGGCTGTACTACTTTACATTCCCACACTTTTTGTACTTTTCGTCAACAAATATTTGAGCACCCTCTGAGAGGCAGTGTGGTGGACCATGTCTTAGCATACAGGCATTGGGTTTAGCCTGCCTAGGTTCATATTCCAAAGGTCTCCACTTACTAGCTCCGTGGTGCTAAGGGCATTATTTACCCTCTTCATACCTCAGTTTCCTCATCTGAAAAATGAAGGCAATAATACTGCTTATTTCATAGAGCATGAAGATTAAATAAGTTAGCATACAGGTAACCTCCAAGGTAAATAAGTTAGCATACAGGTAACCTCCAAGGTGAGTATCTCCCTGGTGTTTACAAAACACTCTCCTGATCCATGCCCTAGTCCTGGGAGACTCAGATCGTGCGGCAAACTCGGAATCCAGATACAGGTAACAGGAGCACATGACTGTCACCAGGCAGGCAATGCCCTCTCTAAACCTCAGTCTCCTCATCTGTAAAATGGGCAGCACAGTCCCTGGGATACCTCCCTCAGGTGAGGTGTTGTGAAGTTCTGCTGAGATCATGAAGAGAAGGGACTTTGCAATCTGTAAACTTGCCGTGGCAAAATGGAGATTAGAGAAAACACAGCATTACCCTTGCTGATCTGATGGGATCTACAGACAGGGGTGGCTGTCCTTGTCCTCTTCTCTACTCCAGGCTTAGGAGACACTTTCTCTTCCCCTTGGGTCTCACCTACTTCACGTCAGCATTAAATAGGGCTTGGGGATGGGGAGATGGTGCCGACTGTGGCATCAGGAGAGACCAGGCTGGCCTGTGCCACTTTGTGGTCCCGTTTCTCCCAGAACTTTTCTTCTTATAACATTCATCCCACTTCTGCACTGCTACTTGTTTCATTATCGGCTTTCCTAACCAGACTGGCCATGTGACATGTTCTCACACTTCCGGAGCTTGGGGCAGAGGCTGGTCCCTTGTAGTGAAACCGATTTGATATGGTCTGGCTGCCCTGTTTGCTTTTGGTTGCTTGCTTTTTGGTTTTTTGGTGTTTTCTTTTTCTTTTCTTTTTCTTTTTTTTTTTTTCCTTTTTCCATGAAGCTGAAGGCTACACCACTGAACACTGAAACTTTTTTTTTTTTAATTTATTTATTATTATTATACTTTAAGTTGTAGGGTACATGTGCATAACATGCAGGTTTGTTACATATGTATACTTGCGCCATGTTGGTCTGCTGCACCCATCAACTCATCATTTACATCAGGTATAACTCCCAATGCAATCCCTCCCCCCCCCCCCCTCCCCATGATAGGCCCCGGTGTGTGATGTTCCCCTTCCTGAGTCCAAGTGATCTCATTGTTCAGTTCCCACCTATGAGTGAGAACATGCGGTGTTTGGTTTTCTGTTCTTGTGATAGTTTGCTAAGAATGATGGTTTCCAGCTGCATCCATGTCCCTACAAAGGACGCAAACTCATCCTTTTTTATGGCTGCATAGTATTCCATGGTGTATATGTGCCACATTTTCTTAATCCAATCTGTCACTGATGGACATTTGGGTTGATTCCAAGTCTTTGCTATTGTGAATAGTGCTGCAATAAACATACGTGTGCATGTGTCTTTATAGCAGCATAATTTATAATCCTTTGGGTATATCCCCAGTAATGGGATGGCTGGGTCATATGGTACATCTAGTTCTAGATCCTTGAGGAATCGCCATACTGTTTTCCATAATGGTTGAACTAGTTTACAATCCCACCAACAGTGTAAAAGTGTTCCTATTTCTCCACATCCTCTCCAGCACCTGTTGTTTCCTGACTTTTTAATGATCGCCATTCTAACTGGTGTGAGATGGTATCTCATTGTGAACACTGAAACTTAAAACTTAACCTTCATTCGCTACTTGATAGGTAACATTCATAGGTCACCATGGTAATGATCTCTTCAGTTGTTTTTTAGGAACTTGGACCAGCTCCTGCCCATCTCAAACTGGTGAGACCATTGGCCCTTCAACTGGGCAAGTGCCCCAAGAGGTGGCCTTTCAATGTCGGAGAGCCAAAAACTCCACCCGTGGATCATGCTAACACTGCTATTTTCTGCACACATGTCCTATAAAATACCATGAGCTCAGACTACACAGGTTCATGGAATGAACCTGTTTCTTCATTTGTCTCCACTGCCAATCGCCTTTCCCCATGGCTTAGACCACTCTACTTCCCTAACCCATAAATATCCTTAAGTCTTACCTTCTGGGAGGTGGATTTCAGAGCTGTTCTCCTACCTCCTCTCTTGGTGCCCTTGCCAATGAGTCTTTTCTCTTTTCTAAAATCCATGTCACCTGATTGATTTCCTGCAGAGGCAGCTTGTGGGGTGGGCAGAGCAGACCTAGACCTGGCCGGCAGCTGGGAGCTCAGTAAATGTTTGTTCAATCAATGAAAAATGACACGTGAGAATCCAGAGGGGCACGTATGACCAGTCTCAATTCCCTGCCTGCAGTCACTTTCCTTGGGTGTCACTGATTACCCCAGAGGCCCCTCCAACAACAAAATCACAGAATTTGATGGCCAGGTGCAGTGGCTCAGGCCTATAGTCCCAGCACTTTGTGAGGCTGAGGTGGGTGGACCACCTGAGGTCAGGAGTTCCAGACCAGCCTGCCCAACGTTTTTAGTCTCTACTAAAAATACAAAAAAAACAAAAAAAAATTAGCCAGGCGGGGTGGTGCATGCCTGTAATCCCAGCTACTCAGGAGGCTGAGGCAGGAGAATAACTTGAACCCAGGAGGGGGAGGTTGCAGTGAGCCGAGATTGAGCCACTGCACTCCAGCCTGGACGGCTAGAGCCTCAAACAAATAAAAATGAAAAATAAATCACAGAATGTGGCACACTCCAGGTCCAGTTGTCTCATGTAGAAAGCGGAAGCTTGGAGATGTGAACTGGATGCCCAAAGTCACTCAGCTAGGCAGGGGCAGAGCCAGGGTGCTCACAGGGTGGCCAACCTTCCACGTCTGCCCTGGACACGCGACTTTCAGCACTAAAATGTGCGGTCCCAGACGTCCTTCTCCCAGGTCCTCTACACCATAGATGGGTGAGGAAAAAACGTGCAGGGCTAAAATCTGGGGGGTCCCCACCCCTGCCCCAGCCACGTGGCGGTCCCGATTGTGAAACTGACTAAGATCAAAGAGCTCTCCCAGTAAGTGCCCCATTGCAGCCACAGCGCGGGCAGGGAAGACGCAGAGGGGCCCCGGTTCGAGGCCGGGCTCTGGGGCTGCGGGGGCGCATGGGCGAGGCGGGGCGGGGCGGGGTGCGGTGGGGGGGGGAGGTGCCCGTGGCTGCACAAAGAGGCCGGCCGCGGCAGTTTTGAAAATACCAAGGAAGTTGATCTGGGCCAGGGCCCAAGAAGTGACGAGGAGGGAGGGAGGCTTGCGAGCGAGGGAGGGAAGGAGGGAGAGGGAGAGGAGCAGGCGGGAGGGAGGAAGGGAGGACGCGCGGGGCGAGGGGCGGCGGCAGACCTCGCGGGGCCCCAGCGGGAAGCGCGGGCGGCGGCGGGATGAGCGCTCTGGGCGGCGGGGCGCGGCGCTAGGCGCCCGGCGGGGCGTCCCCAGGCTGCGACCCCGCGGGACCCTCCACTCCGCCCGCCGCCTCCGCAGCCCGCGCGCCGGAGCATGAGTCCGGGCGGGAGCCCCACGGCCGCCGGCGGCGCCTAGGACGGCGATCCGCGCCCTGGAGAACCCGCCGGCCGCCCGGCTCCACTACAGCTCCAGCCGCCTGCAGCGGGGCCCTCCTGAGGCCCCGAAGGAAGGGACCATGAAAGGTAAGCGCGGCCGTTGGGGGGCAGGTCCGAGGGGGGCCGCCTGCACCCCCGCTCCACCCAGGGCCTGGGGGCGCCTTTTCTGCAGTCGAGGCTGAGAGGAGGGCAGGGCGCCTCTGGCTTTTCCCCTGCCTTTTTGGGCATCCTGCGAGACAGGACGGATCCCTGAAGACCGGAGGAAGCAAAGAGGAGAGGGGGGATGGGGACACTCACACACGCCCCTTGCAGTCCTGTTCTCATCGGCTGTTGCTCTAACCTCACAAATAATTTTAAAGTCCAGAGAAGTTTCTGATCCCTTTAACCAATAGGCGCAGAAAGGTATCACCAACCCAAATTTCCAGCAGTGTAAATTTCGACCCTGGGGACCCATCAGAGAGGCCCCTGCAGCACCCCCCCCCCCCCCCCCCCCCGCCCAACGGAGCTTTCAACCGGGGCCGGGCTTAGGATTCTCCCCTAGGACCTCCAGCCCTTCCCCAAAAGAGACCTGCAGTGCCAGAGCCCCTCAGCCCAGGCCCTGCCCTTCCCAACCCCTGAACCTTGCCTGACCCACCCTCTGACCTCCTTGTGAGGAAGCCGCTGGGGAAGCCTCATGGCCCAGGACTGAGCTCTCGCCAGGGTGGTGAGCCAGCACCAGGGTGGCCCTTGCAGCCAGTTCTTGGGATAGAAATAAGAACCAGACATGATCCCAAGTGGCCATTTCCAGGGCCTGGGTGTCTTTAGGCCCCTACTTGGTCTTCAAGGTCATTTTGAGGCTAGAGGAGAAGCAGGCTTTGGAGTCATGAGGCAGGGAACCTTTGAGGTTTTTAAGGCCATTCCGGGTGTCTTTCAGTAATCCTCCTGTAACACCCCTGGCAGATGCTTGTGTTCCTAGCAGTGAGAACCTCACCACCTCATCCACTTACGGAAAGTAGAAACTGAAAAGGGCCTTTGAGATCATCTGCAGGGCTCTCAGCCACACTCTCAGGTGCCACTGACAGGTATGGAGGTGGAAGAGGTGGGGTCAGAGCTCTCAGCCTACTTCAATCAGACCAGCTGTTTGTCTCGTATATGTAGAACGGCCTGGGGGTTCATTGGAAGAAAGGGCTCCACCGACAAACTTCTGACCAGATGCAGCCTCCACATTGCATAGTTAGGGAAACTGAGGCCCAAGCAGGTAGGGTTGGCTTCATGGATTCGGCAACCAGTGCCATCCTACAAGGTCCCACACTTGGTTTAATGCTCTGCAGGTGCTATCTTGAACTTTTTAAAAATGTATTTTATTTGATTTTATTTTAGCGACAGGGACTCACTCTGTTGCCCTGGCTGGAGTGCAGTGGCGTGATCATAGCTCACTACAGCCTCAAACTTCTGGGCTTAAGTGATCCTCCCACCTCAGCCTCTCATGTAGCTGGGACTACAGGTGTGCACCACCATGCCTGGATTTTTTTTTTTTTTTTTTTTGGTAGGGACGGGGCCTTATTATGTTGCCCAGGTTGGTCTAAAACTTCTGGCCTCAAATGATCCTACCACCTCGGCCTCCTAAAGTGCTGGGATTACAGACTTGATCCACCATGTGGCCTGAAATTCTTACAATTTTTTAACAAGTCATCCCGTCTCACCAACACACAAACACACACATTTGCATTTTACACTGGCCCCCACAAATTATGTCGCTGGTCCTGTGGACAGAGGTGAGTTGTTACGAATCACAGTTAGTCGGGGTGACTAGGGCCCAGAACTCCTGACTTCTAGTCTGGAATCCACCCTGCCTCTCTGTGGTTTCCTTCCCTCTGCCTCTGGCACCTTTCTGTGCTTCCCGCTGGCCTCTCCAAGTCCTAGGCTGTGCGGGATGAGCCAAGCAAGTTATAATCAGCCCTAGGGAGCACCTGGCAGGCAGCGAGGGAAGCCTCGCCCCAAGTCCTGCTCCTCACTGAGACACCTTTGCAGCTGAACCCTCTGCAGTCAGCTGGCCCAGAGCAGACCATTACTGGAAGCCTCCAGAAAGGTCTTGGACCACATCTTACAAGGGGCCACACAGCCCTGAACCTTGATGATAGTGGTAAGATGTTTCACATTCTCAGAGTGGCTCCACCCCAATTCCAGACAAGCACTGTAAGAGAACCAGCCGGGCATGGTGACAGATACCTGTAATCCCAGCTACTCCGGAGCCTGAGGAGGGAGGATCACTTGAGCCTGGGAGTTTGAAGTATAATGAGCCATGATTGCACCACTGCATTCCAGCCTGGGCAACAGAGTGAGACCCTGTCTGTAAAAAAATAAAATTTATTAAAAAAAAAAAAAAAAAAAAGAGGCAGGGCCAAAATCCCGTGAAATAGAGAAGAAAAGAGCTGGTGTGAATGAATATTTAAAAGAAGGTGCCTGAGGAGGACCCACTGACACCACGCTGCCGAGTTCCAGGCTGTCCTTGTGCTGTGGGTTCCTATACAGGAAGCCACGCCCTGCCTCTCTCCTCCTTTCCCTTGGATCCCACAGCCTCTTCATGTGCGGGGCGGGATTCCTGTCTACGGAGGCCCTGAGGGCAGCGCTGGTGTGTTTTTCCTCCAGCCTCCGGAAACCCCTCAGTGATCTCCCCTAACATCGCAGAGGCTGCCCGGGCTGCAGGACTGGGGACTGACTTCCAGCAATTCCCTCCCTGGCAGCCGGGAAGAGCCGCCGCCTCTATCTGAGATGGAAACGGCAGGGCAGACAGCAAATATTTGTCTTTTGGGATCTGTGGGGTGTAAAGAACCAACATTTTTCTCACCTGAGTGGAAAAAGTAAAGTGCCTGGCAGAGCAGGGCAGGCAGCCCCTTCCAGAGAACCCTTTCCGTGCTCCTCCAAAGGCCACATCAATCTTCGAATTACATTTGTTGGCAAAGGATCATGCCCTGCTCACAATAAACACGTGATGTGATGTGATGTGATTTGATGTGATGTGATGTCGTATGGAGAACAGGTGATGGTGGGGATGGTGATTAAGAAAACACACTCGTTGGGCTGCCCAGCCCTGCAGTGGCCGAGCGCCAGGGCCCACTCTGCCGGCCAAGCCATTTCCACCTCCAGGCCCCTCCTGCCCCATGGCCAGCTGACTGCGCCTCCCAGGCCACCGCCTCTTTTGATCCAAGCTGGCACCTGGCCCTTCTCACATGTGGCCCTAAGGGGACACTCAGGTGCCACCAGCCCCTTGGTGACAGGCCCACCTTGGAGCTTCCCACTGGCTTGTCCAAGCCACTAGCAGCCACCTGTGGAGCTGTTTCCACACCTCCAGTGAGAAGGACCCGCCCCCAAGATGCCCAAGACACAGGCTGGTGCATTGTGAAGACTGATTTGAGAGTCAAAAACATGTCTAGTCCTGGCACCATCATCTGCCCTCTTCAGCCCCGTTGTCCTCCTGGGTGGTCCCTGAGGCCCAAGAGCTCTGCGCCTGAGCACCACTTGGGGAGCGGAAGTGACTCAGTGGTGAGATGGCTGGAAGCAGGCCCACCATGTGGCCCCTTTGCCCCGAGAGACTTGCGCTTGGCTGCGGTGACCAGGGCAGGGGGCAGCCCTGTGTTCCTCAGGCGTGGGAGGAACAGCCCTTCCTTGCAGAATCAGAGAGCAGTGCCCACTTCATGTGGGCAAAGGGTGGAGGTGGGGAGAGGAGGGGCTGTGAAAATACAGAGAAGCAATCCCGGGAGGAATCCACCCTGCACCGCTCGTCTGGCAGAGAGGAGAGGATCTCTACTCATGAGCGGCCAGGCTGGGGGTCCCAGAAAGCCTGATCTCGTTCCCCAGGGGCACCGGAAGGAGCCAGGGCTAGAAGAAAAGGAACTGATGTGGTGAAAGTGAAAAGAGCCACTAGACGGCCTGACTGAGGGGTCCAGGGAGCCCAGCAGCTCAGATGCTGGAGTTTAGCTCGAAACCCTCAAACATCCGCCCCACCCCCAACCCCGGCCAAAACAGTCATCTTGCCCTCTAGCTGGGGGTAAGCCTGGTAACTGAAGACTCAGGTCCCAAGGCTCATTTGAGAGCGAGGAAAAAGCCTTCGGTTTCTCAATAGGCTAGGTTGATGGATAGCTTGGCAGTTTCCATGAAGGACAGGCAGCTGTTCTGGGTGTTAGAATTGGTGCACAGTGTGGCCTAGCTGGGCATGCCTCTCATACATGCACTGCCCATGTTTGATCATGTTTAATTTAGTGATATGTGTGTGTGTGTGTGTGCGCGCGCGCTTGTGTAGAGTACTGAGTCCCAGGGTCAGGCCCAGCCCTGTCGCAGGCCAACTTTATCACTGGGATGAAGTCCCTGGTACTCCCTGGGGTCAGTCCCCTCATCGAGGTGGACCAGATGATCCCACAGGATGGTATCAGAGTGTAAGTTTCATGAGAGTGGGGTCTTTGTCTGTTCCTAGCACTTAGGGGTGTCCACTACATCTGTTCAGTGTGCACATCTATACTGTACCATGGTATCCTCAGAACCTCACACAGGCATTCCGTAAAGATGCAGAAAGATGCCTGTATTCAACAAACATCCATGGGGCGACTGCCAGGTGCCAGGTCTGTACGTCTATATATGTCTAAGGACTGAGGAAGCTACAAAGAGCTCAGATACTGTCCCTTCTCTCAAGGAGCTTACTCTTTACTAGGACACGTAGGATTTGTGTCCAAGTCACTTAAAAAAACACTAACAGTGATAAGTGTCTTAAGGGAGGTCCCAGCAAGGGAGTTTGGGGGTGGGCTGGCCTCCTTTCCTGGCTTTCCTTCTTTGCTGCTGTTCTTCGAGATGCATCCTCGGTTTCAGCCACAGACAGGCTCCTGGTTCTTGCTGGCACCCGTTCCCTGAACAATCTCTCCCAGCCTTGAAGATGTGACACGTGGAAGTCGGCAAATCTGATGGCACCAGATTCGCTTCTCTGGGCTTCACAGCCGTATTTCCATCGGTGTCCTCAATGTCTCCAGGTAGAGACCTGCAGGCACCTTCTTCATGGTTCAGATGAGATACCTTCCCTCCACCTGAACCCAAGCTAAAAAATGGGTTATTCTGGGATGTTGCCCCAGCCCACACTTTTCAGTCAGCCAACAAGTATGGAGTTCCTGCTTTCAGAGAGGAAGCACACTAGTTGGAAGGCAAGCCTGGGTGCTTTCTGCCGTTCCAGCAGAAACAAGACGTGCACACCTGAGACGAGAACCGAATCATGCAGGCAGATGCCACAAAGGAACAAATGCATGGCATATACGGGAGATTGGATAAGAATCCTGGGAGAGAAAGGGAGCATTTCAAGTTGGGCAGTTCAGAAAGGCTTCAGAGAGGAGCTGAAGGGTGGGGGAAGACTTGGATGGGGTCAGTGAAGAAGGCAGGAAGGAGTGCTGGGAAAAGCTGGATAGCAGGTCCGGGGGGAGGAGTGGTGGTGGGGGAGAGAGATGGCCTGCAGTTGAGGGAGCCCTAAGCCAGAGAGCACCTGAGTGCTCCATGAAGGACATGCGGTTGTGTCTGGTTGACATTGGAGAACCCTGGGATGGTTTGTCAGGAGAAGGCCTGTTTGCCACTTGCCCCTGGAGATATTCTCTCGTGGCCTTAGCCCATGTTGGGAAACCTCTACTTTTAGAGAGTGGGAGGAAGAAAATGAGCTTGTAAAGGAGCCAAGAGGAGCAGTCAAGGACACAGGCAGAAAACCATGATGGTAATGTCATGGAAATTGAGAGGAGTAAGTTCCAAGGGGGAGGAAATGAACCCCCGCATTGACTGCTGATCAGCAGAGTTAGCTCAGGATCAGAGAAGGCCAGGTTGCAAGGGCCAGAGGGGCAGGGTAGATCAGAAGCAAAGGCGCGGGAGGAGCTATGTCCTTAGAGTGGGAGGCAGGGCCCAGCTCAAAGGGTTTTCAAGGCAAGGATGACCCGTGCTCATTGGAAGGTGGAGGGACAGAAGAGCAGGCGTAGGGGGACTTGGGGACAGAGCAGTGGAATTGGGGGAGACTTGCTTTGAGAAGAAAGAATCTCTTTATCGGGAGGCAAGGGAAGGAGAAAAGATGGTTACAGACAAACTGCATTACTAGCAGCTGCATTTAACCTTTTTATAACACATTTATTATTTTTTTAAAAAACCAAAACATTCCGAAAAGGAGAAACATTCACTCACTTGAACTCCTACCTTTTAGAGATAATAAATGACAAAATGTAGATGAACATTCTTCAGAATTCATTCTGTGTATGTTTGCACAGATTTTTTTCATGTAGATAAGATTATACTATCCATGTTATTTTTGTTTTTATTTTATTTTATTTTGAGACGGTCTAACTCTGTGCCCAGGCTGGAGTGCAATGGTACCATCGTAGCTTACTGCAGCCTTGACCTCCTGGGCTCAAGGATCCTCCCACCTCAGCCTCCCAAGTACCTGGGACTACAAGCAGGTGCCACCATGCCCAGCTAATTTTTGTATTTTTTGTAGAGATAAGGTCTAGCTATGTTGCCCAGGCTGGTCTCAAGTTCCTAACCTCAAGCAATCCTCCCGATTACTTGGGGTTTTTGTCGTTGGAGGTGGTTTTTAGTTGTTGCTTGTGTTTTTGTTTGTTTGTTTCTTTGCTTGAGACAGGGTCTTGCTCTGTTGCCCAAGCTGGAGGGTAGTGGCACTATCATTGGCTCACTGCAGCCTTGACCTCTTGGGCTCAAGCAATTGTCCTACCTCAACCTCCCAAGTAACTAGGACTACAGGTGTATGCCACCATGCCCAGCTAATTTTTGTATTTTTTGGAGAGATGAGATTTCACCTTGTTGCCCAGGCTGATCTCAAACTCTTGGGTTCAAGTGATCCTCCTGCCTTAGCCTCCCAAAATGTTGGGATTACAGGCATGAGCCACTGCACCCACCTTGCAGTATTTTTAAAAAATGATTTCATAACATCCCATAGTAAGACTCTGTGATAATTTATGTAACCAATCTCCTAGAGATGGGCATTTTAACTATTTGCCTTTTCCCCCAGGTTTATCATAGCATGCAGTGATCACCTTTACACGTACACCTTGGCCTAGTCGTATAATTATTTTCTTAACATGAAGTTCCTAGAAGAAAGATTATTGAGTCAAAGGGCACTCGCCCTTGCAGTATTGACAGAGGGTGCCAGGCTACTCAGAATGCACAAGAAGGCCTCTTTCCCCATCCCTCCCCCAGGCTGGGTTTGAAATGTAGGCATCTGTACAGAGTTAGTGGATCATAAAGAAAGGAGTTGGAACCTCGTGGTCTTGATCCTTTCAGAAAAGGAGGGGGTGAGCTCATCTTTAGAGAATGAGGTGGGCTGACCCCCGAGGAACCCAGGAATGGGAAGTGAGGCTCCAGACGGCAGGACTTGGTTGAAGCCAAATGTGTGCCGCCCTCTGACACTCTCCTGCAGCGCTGGGCTTCCCTAGTGCAGTGCGAAGAAAGCAGGCTGAGGATGGAAGTGACGGTGGCCAGTAGAGAGAACTACAGGCTCCAGCGGGCAGAAGCCAACCCTGGGGACTGGGCTGGTCTTGGAGCTCAGGGCGAATGAGAGCCTGGAGGAAGGAGAGCAAGGAAAGGCTCAGTGCACTGGGGATAAAGAAGGGAAGGGGCTTGAGATCAAGCTGATGGAACAGCGATAAGCCTTAAGCTCCAGAGGGCAGGCAAGATGTGTAGAGATGAGACTGTAAATCCCATGTCCAGGAGCCCTGAGTTTCAACAGAAAAGCTGCCTCCATTCAAGTTGATAGCAGGAGACAGAATAAAGAAATAATCCAATCCAGGTGATGTCATTATCCAGAACAGTGTTTCCTAAAGTCAGAGTTCCTCTGCCTCTGAACATAGGTCCCAGAATGAAAAGATATATTTATTTTTCAAGATCTGCAGGAAGTTCCATGGCCGAATAAGTCTGAGAAACATGGAATTAAACACAGATTTAAATGGGCTTATTATTTTTTTTGCAGCACTTTTCAAAATGTTTGCTATGTGAATGTGAATCTCTAAGATGGCGATAGAGTATGCCATGTTTTCCACACTTACTTGATCAAATAATCTTTTTTCACAAAGAATAATTTGGGACTGGTGTCCCATAGGATATGTTTTTGAAAAACTGATTTCTTGTAAGTTGGAAATTGGTCCTGGGAGTGATAGGGGTTGGGAGATGACCATAAATGAGAGCATTCATTGGAATAGGATAGAAAAATAATCCTAATAAAAGTGACTGCTACTACTATTTATTAAGCGTTTACTATGTGCCAGGTACTTTTCATATACATCTCATTGGATTTTCACAGCAGCTCATTGAAGCGGACCATCTCCCCACCATTTACACATAAGGAACATGAAGCTCAGAGGAGGGAAGTGGGGTGCCCATGCGAGATAGGCTAGGATTTGCAGGATCAGAGGTGACAAGAGGGATCAAGACAACTGGTGATTCCCGGCCAGGCATGGTGGCTCACGCCTGTAATCCCAGCACTTTGGGAGACCCAGGGAGGAGGATCACTTGAGGCCAGGAATTTGAGACCAGCCTGGGCAACATAGTGAGACCTTGTCTCTACAAAAAATAAGCAAGATTAGCTGGGTGTGATAGTGCACACCTGTAGCCTCAGCTACTTGGGAGGCTGAGGTGGGAGGATCCTTAGAACCCGGGAGGTCCAGGCGGCACTGAACTGTGATGGCACCACCGCACTCCAGCCTGGCCAACAGAGCAGGACCTTGTCTATAAAAAAGAAAAGAAAAGAAAAGAAAGCTGGTGATTCCCACCCCTCCCATCCCTCTGAATTCATGGGGCTCAGGGGAGTCGGGGGGAGTGCTGTGTACACAGAGGAGACCAGTGTGTAAGTAATCGCGGGAGAGCGCCTGTTGCATTGGGTGAGTAGCCTGGGTTCTTGTCTCAACTAGAAGCAGCACCAGGCTACGAGCAGGTATTTAGAAATGGGTGGGCATTCAGGGTTGTCACAATGACCAGGGATTGCTACTGACCTTTAGTGGGCAAGGCCAGGATGCTGAATGTCTGTGCAGAGTGGGCCATGCCCATCTAATGAAGAATTGCACCACCTGGAATAGGGTCCCAGTTAGAGGAGTGGAGGGCAAAAAAGGGGAGGAAAGTTGTTTAGGTTAAAGAGGGTTTAGGATAAAGCAGGGATTTACCCACAACCTCTGTGGTTACCAAGAACAGACTGGGAGGCAGCCGAAGGGATTCAGGTGGAGGTAGCAGGAAGCGGGAGAGAAGCCTGTCTCAGAGCAGCAGATGTGGTTTTAGGGATGCAGAAGCTTGAGGATGGGGACCAACAAAGGGGGCAAGTGCTGGAGGAGAGAAACTGGCGGAGCCACGGAAGCAGAAAAGGACAACTTGTTGAGCAGGAAGATCTGAAGGGAAAGGACCCGCGTCTTGAGACCTGAGTGGGCAGGCGGATTCCCAACCGATTACAGACAAACCCACAAAGGAAGCCTGTGGAGAGGGGGTAGTGGCGGAAGGGCTTTAATGAAAACAATTTTGCAGCCTTACTTATAGCATTCTCCAACCTTAAACTATAGCTATTCTGCACTTTAAATACAGCATTGGCTCCAGAGAAGACTCTTAAATCTTTATTTTTACTGATCCAATTGGCTGTTTTGAAAACCCACTCTGTGAACCCTGCAGAAGATAATTATCAAAATATGTTCCTTGAAGTGCCCAAAGAAAGACCTTTTATTCAATTCCTCGAATCTCTCCCCCTTGTTGACTCAGATGGAAGAATGCAGTCCCAGAAAGGCGAAAGAGGGAACCAAGGACACATCTGTGGGCACTAAAAGAAAGCCGGCATCGGTGACCACAGTTGAGTTAGCAGTTGGTTAACAGGTCCGGGCTGTTTTCTACCCGCAAAGGGAGAGCTAAACCAAGCTCAACCCCAGTGGAATCAGTGGCCGTGCTTAGCAATGTGCCAAGACATGCACCCTCCATCAAACTTGCTACGTGGCTCTGTGGGAGCAGAGGCTTAAAAAAAATAAAATAAAATAAGGAATTTCTCCTCTTATGGCTGTCCTTCTTTCTGGAGTTTGAGATGGATATTGTGACCTAAGGGGTGACAGGAAGAGAAGCTCTTTCAAATCTCTAGTGGTTGCCACTATTTTATGGGTCTGGGCTTGCAGCCTTGGCCTTGGCCTTCCCAGGCTATTTAACTTTTTTTCTAAGCACCTGCCTGTGATTCGGATAGTAATCGCTGCAATAAGATTGGGGCCTGGCTGTGCCTTTCACTAGGAAATCCATGGGGCTGGCTTCTTTGTGACAGGGACCAGGTCCCTCCCTCACAGCAGCTGTGGTCCCTTGGGGCCTTGGGAACAGGGCAGGCAGAAACTGGCTCACCGAGTCTCAGATGTTCATTCTTTCATGATTCCCATGCTGTCCCAAGTTTGTCCCCAGGGAGGAGTTTTCCCGTAGGTTTTTAGGTCCCAGCATCTCCTTACCTTCTCCAGTGTCCTCTTCCAAGCCCACCCGCTCCTGCTAAAATAACCTTGCTCCTGGAAGATAGAAGAAAGGAAGAGGAGAGAGAGAAAGAGAGAGAGAGAGAAAGAGAGAAGAGACAGAAGGCAACCAATGCTATTTCTGCCTTCCTACAAATGGAGCCTCTCTCCAGACACCTAGAGCCTATCATAACACGAAGATTTCATTACCCCTTCCAGACATCCAGCGTGCTTCACACTCAGGCACTCCTCCATTTGCAGCATGGCAAGAGTCCTCCATTTCTTTATACATGACACAGACAAGAACCAGTGCCTTACTTCAGAGAGTTATAGACATGTTACATACAGGTGGTATTGTAAGACAATTAACTGGGACCACAATGGAAAAACATGAGCCCCGCAAACAAGAGCCCTTGGAGCTTTAGGAGGAGAGTAAGATGTCCTTTGTTCTGTTCTGAGAAGGGGAGGAGAAGCAGAGCCAACATTTTGCTCCTACCCATTGCTCCACCAGCTCATTCTTTTGCAGTTCAAACATCAGCCCTTGGTCTATGAATTTCACCTTTTTTGCTTTAAGCCTTGCACCCCAAATGCATCCGTTGTCTCCAGCACTCCCTAGTCATGGAGAATCCTAAGAATAAACCAGATTTCAACCCTATTTTAAGTCATCAATCTTCATTTTTTAAAGATACATGAGCTCCTGATTAAAACAGCAGAGGATAACAGTTAACTGAAAACATAGGCCTTTGCAGAGGGTCAGAAAACACATCTTTATGAAACATCCACTATGTGATCAACCCGGTGCTGAAAGCAGCTGAGGGGAGCTTTCCTGATTGCAGGGATGTAGCAACTGCTAGGAGTGTGACCTGTCAACTGATATCAGGCTTGTATGGAAAGGCCTTGTGCCAGTTCTGAGGCCTTTCTGAGATGGGCATGCGCAACTCTGCAGACACTCGAATGCGTGTTTGGATCCTGCCTCAGATTCTTGGATATTTAGGAGCCACTAACCAGCTTCCAGGCCACTTAACGTATCTGAGCCTTTGTAACATGATGGAGGTGAATTTGCAAATTCCCTTCCCACCCTCTCAGGCTGTGGTTCTCTATCCCTGAAACACCTTTGGAGAGCTGGTGCACCTAACACTAAGTCGGTTTGCCCTTGATGACAGGAGAATAGGCGTAGAAGACGGAGAGGGGAAGGAAATTATTTTGCCATCTCTATTAACTCCACTTGGCCTAGTTCAAGGAGGGACTACGGATGCCTGCCTAATCAGTCATCCTCTAATCAATCACTACTCTGGGGCCTCAGCCAGGGCTTTTTCATTCTTGATGTCTGTTTCTTCATCCATACTTACTCTGATCAGAACAGTCTTGGTATAACGTGAACATAATGAGCTTGTGCTTGCAAAGGGCTCGGCTTATAAGAGCCTCACAAATGCTTTGGATTATGTTCTTATTAAGTGAACGAGGCTACAGTGGTGAGTTACTACAACATTCCAGACATAGATGAGTCAGGGGTCCCCATGGTCCGGGGCTTAGTGCTGGAAGACAGGAAATCCAAGGGATTAGAGAGAGAAGAACTCTTTGTGGATTGGGGA
This sequence comes from Papio anubis, assembly GCF_008728515.1. NCBI lineage: Eukaryota > Metazoa > Chordata > Mammalia > Primates > Cercopithecidae > Papio > Papio anubis. The sequence goes on from NC_044983.1 coordinate 25,782,084, forward strand.
GGGCTGTGAGTTATGGAGCTGAGATGTCAATGGAGGGAAGATGGCCAAACATCCGTGGTCTCCCTCGTCTAGAGAGATCCAAGATCCTGGCTGGAAGCTGCCACTTCCCTTCCCATGGGTCACTTGGTGCAGTACTGGAACGTCTTGTTAGCAATTTCCACTGGCTAACAGTTGCTAATTTGGGGGGCTATCCACTGGGAAAGCTGGTTATAACAAAGCTCTGTGTTTTTTGAGAGGGTGTTTGCTGAAGCCTGGTGTCAGCCTTGCTTGATTTAAGTCATCCCAGATTCCCTGCAAAGGCTATAAACAGTGAAGTGATGAAATTGGCCCTAAAGCCAGAACAGGGAGGAGGCCCAGTCACGGGGGAGGGCAGAGGAGCTCATCAAGGATGGGGAGAGATGAGGAACTGGGCCGAGGAGGCAGCTCTGCTCTAAGGGATGGAAGGAATACTACCCCACGGTAGCTCCGGGGCGGTGGTGAATACATCCCACAGCCCACAGCGTGGCTCTGACTGGGCTCTCTGGAGGTGAGAGGCCATGGCTAGTAGGGGGAGGTTTTGGTCAGACAGAGACAGAAGGTACCAAGGAATTCCCCTGCCTTGCCCCAGGCATTCATTTATGGGAAAGAGATCGTAATCCTGGTGACCGCCCAGGCCAGGCTTCCTTGTAGACTGTTGGCAGATTGATGACGGGACAGCTGCCCAAGGAGAGCTGAAAGTGATGCTGCTTAGGATATGCATGAAAAGGAACTTCTCATGCTTCCTTCCTTCTCCTGCTTTACCCTCCAAAGCGCCTGCCCGCACCCCCGCCGCCCCCACACATGCACGAGTGCCCCAGTAAGCAAATCTACCTGGAATCTCCTATGGTGGAGAGGAAAACCAGGCTTCAGGAAGCTTTGCCACTGCCCACCTCTGTGACTTGAGCCAGGCATTAAAAACCTCACACCACACATACACAGGTACACACACATGCACACTCATGGGCAAAAATGCACGTGCACACATGTGCAAGCACAGCATGCACGTATACTCACACATGCATCACACACACCCTCACACACGTGCCCACATACACAAAATTTACTTTCCTCACCTGTCAAATCAGGAGAAAATGTGCTCACTCTGTCTCTCGGGCTACTTGTAGGGATCAAATGGGGTAACAGATGTGAGAGCGCTTTCAAAGTCCTAAACCCCAGGTCTCCTTTGTCGCCCCAAATTAATTCAATCTCTGGGGGTGGAGCTCTGACTGACATTGGTCCCTTGAAAACTCCCCAAAGAGCTCCAAGGCAGGCGTAGAATGGCTGGAAAACAGAATACCAAATCCTTCGTTGGTTTATTTGAAATTGTGTTTGTTGAGCCTTTCTCTGTGCCAACCACTGTGCTTGGGGTGTTGGATAAAGTAGAGAACAAAACAGACACAGTCTCTGCCCTCGGAACTGAAGCGCTGGGGAAGAGAGCTACCCCATGGACGGGAGAGGTGCATTCTTCCACAGGAGAGCACAGAGCATGTGAGGTGTGGGCAACAGGGCCTTACGCTAGTCTGGGAGCTCAAGAAAGTCTGCTGGGGAAGTGATGTTTAAGCCATGCATGAAGGCCAAGCAGAGGACATTCATGGCCGTGATGGTAGCATCTGTAATTTGGGGTCACCCTCAGTCCTCTCCCTACTGAGTCCATTCAGAGCTGCCCTTGCTTACCAGCGGCGCCTTGCCGACTGCATCTCAGCTCCTATGTTGATCACAATGGCTGTGGCATGGCATTTGGGCCTCAGGTGCTCACAGGTCTAGGATGCGACTCAAGATGCCCATCAGTCATGGTCAGGAGCCCCCAGGGCTCCGCAGCTCATTCATGTGCCACCCTCTTCTTGTCTACCCGCTGACCTTGCTGTTGCAGGAGCAAGATCTCTTAGCACTTTGTGGAACCTTTGCTCATTACCTCAAGGTGGTTGTAGGTATGATAGAAAAGGTTTCCGAGTTCACATCGTGGCTTCACCACTTCTATTCTGTGGGCTGCTAAGCAACATTCTGAACTTCCCTGAACCTCAGTCTTTTTGTCCATAAATGTGATTCTTTGGACTGTAAAGTTTATAAGGTGTTGTGAAGATTGCCTTGAGGCAAAACCCAGCACTTTATTGCATTAAAAACAAAAAGGAAAAAAGCAAAACTTGAAGCTTCTACTTCTAGCATTACCAACTTAAAATATTCTCGGGCTATAAAATGTAGGCATTAAATAAACTACAGACATTCTGCTAAGTGCATAGCTAAAGGTGAAAGAAGCAGGGAATCCTTAAAGACCCCAAAAAACAAGCAAATAAAGAGAGAAAGGGAAAAAGAGAGAGAGGGAAGAGAGAGAAAGAGAGAGACAGAGAGAAAGATAGGAGGGAGGGAGGGATAGAAAGAAAGTGAGAGAGAGGGAAGACAGAAGGAGGGAGGGAGAGAAAGAGAGTGAGAGGGAGGAGAGAGAAAAAGGAAGAGAGAGAGGAGGGAGGGAGGGAGAGAGAATGAAAGGAGGGAGAAAAGTAGGGAAGGAAAGAAAGAAGGAAAGAAAGGGAAGGAAAGGAAGGAAGAAAGGGAAGCAAAGAAGTAAGGAAAGGAGGGAGGAAAGGAAGGAAGGAAGGAGGGAGGGAAGGAAGGAAGGAAGGAAGGAAGGAAGGAAGGAAGGAAGGAAGGAA